>NC_133618.1:598412274-598712274 GCF_048593235.1 Sminthopsis crassicaudata
GCAGACACCTACATGTCTGGCATAAGAGGATCAAAAGTTAGTGCTACCCCTTTGAGATGGATATTTGAAGATGAAACAGGAGTTTTTACTCCTTTTATAGTTGAAAAAAATCCTTATCAATCTGTGGGGAAGAGACATTTTACAACAATTAGGATTAAAAATGAGTACTTCAGTTTTTTAGGCAAGGCTGCTGTTGAAGGCCTGCCAACACTTTCACCTGTTACTATCCAATGGAAAACTGATACACCAGTGTGGATAGAACAGTAGCCCTTAGGTAGTGATAAAATTCAGGCCTTATTTTGTATAGCACAGGAGCAACTTGACCAAGGACACTTACAACCTTCTCTAAGTCCTTGGAATTCCCTGGTATTTGTTGTAAGAAAAAAATCTGGAAAATGGAGGATGTTGACTGATTTAAGAAAGGTAAATGAACAGATAGAAACTATGGGAACTCTTCAGCCTGGACATCCATCTCCTACTCAATTGCCTAGAGAATGGCCTCTTTGGGTTATAGACATCAAGGATTGTTTCTATTTCACCCCTCTAGATAAGGAGGATATGAAAAGATTTGCCTTTTCAGTGCCCAGCATTAACTTAGCTGAACCTTATAAAAGATATGAATGGACAGTTTTGCCACAGGGAATGAAAAACACCCCTACTATGTGCCAAATGTATGTTGCTGCTGCTCTTACTCCAGTAAGAAAATTAATGTATGCTGTGAAACCATCCCATAGTGGCAAATTTTATTTGCCATTGCTCCAAATTTTATGCATGGGTCTTCATTAAAGATAATCAGACTATTACATAATGGCAATGGATTCTTGAAGAAAAGGTTCCTAAATCCTCTTAAAGGACCAACTATCTTTACAGATGCATCCAAACATAATATTTGTGCTGTATACTCTTGTGACTTAACTACAAAGAGATTAGTCAGAACTCCTTTTCAGTCCATTCAGCAGAATGAATTGTATGCAATCATTCTAGCTCTTACTTATTATCCAGGAGATATAAATATAATATCTGATTTGGCCTATTCAGTAGGTGTGGTACAAAGAATTGCCACAGCCCAAATAAAATTTGTAGCCTCCAATATATATCAGCTCTTCAAGGAACTTCAAGAGCAAGTGAGAAAGCATTCAGGTAAGATTTATATCTTGCATGACCACTCTCATAGTGGACTTCCAGGTCCTATTTTTGGTGGTAAGTCAAAGGCAGCTACCCTTCTAACTATGTTGGCCAATACTTTTTTATTTCAGGAAGCCCAAAAATCTAATTCTAAATATCATCAGGCTGCTTGAGCTTTATGTTTATAATTTGGAATAATAAGAGAGGAAGCTAGCACAGTTAAAGCCTGTCCAGCTTAACTTCCTTTCTATGCTCCTATATTCCCTCCAGGGAAGAACCCCGTGGTTTGATACCTAATGAAATTTGGCAAATGGAAGTAACCCATTATAAATCTTTTGGTATTCTGTCTTTTATCTATGTTGTGGTAGACACTTCTTTAGGATTCACTTTTGCAATACCAACAGCAAAAGAGAAGCCCGAGTGGTCACTGAATTCCTTATACAAGCATTTGCAATTATGGGTGTGCCACAAGCAATAAGAACAGATAATGGACCTGCATATACTTCTAAACATTTTGCACACTTTTGTGCACAGTATAAGATTTTACACACCACTGACATATCTTTTAATCCTCAAGGACAGGCAATAGTAGAGAGGAGAAACAGAAACATTAAGATGCTCCTCCAAAAACAAAAGAAAGGGGGAGCCACAGGTAACACTAGAGAACTTCTAAATCTAGCTCTTTATACTATTAACTTCTTGATTTTTGACAAAGATGCACTGGTTCTGGCAGACAGGTTTTATAACCCACCAGAATGGCAGTGTCCAGTGCTAGCAGCTCCACTATCTTTAGATAATCACCAGGTCATGTGGAGAGATCCAGAAAGTGGTGAATGGAAGGAACCAGATAGGTTAACTGCTTGGGGAAGAGAGTTTGCTTGTGTCTCTACAGATGGAGAAGGAATCAGATGGGTACCAACGAGCCGTATTTGCCTTGTCCTTCAGAGAGAGATGGAGCAGACCCTTGAAACAAAGGAGAAGACCCAAGAAACATTGGGTTGTTCCATTGCTGACTGTGCCCACCACTGAAAGATCATGGCAGTTATGGCGTTTGACTCATGGACATCAAAAATTGTTGGACTTAAAAACCCTCAGGAATCATTGGAATCCATGAGGCATGATAAGACTGTTGTAGGACTTGAAAACCCTCACGAATCATTGGATTTTCTGAAAAATGATAAAACTGTTGCAGGACTTCAAAATCTGCAGGAATCATTGGATTCCCTAACACATAAAAAGACTGTTGCAGGATTTCAAAAACTTGCAGGGATCATTTGATTCTCTGATATGTGAAGCAATGGACAATAGATTGGTTTTGGACTATCTCTTGGCTGCTGAAGAAGGTGTATGTGTGACCATTGTTTACATACTCTCCTTCTAAGACTTCTGGAAATCTTTTACAACACCATGTTGATTTTGTTTGTTATATCACTACTTGCATGTGCAATTCATGTTTGTTACACCATATTGAGCCTTCCCTGGCTGTGTGGAGAATCATCACTAATAGCCTGTGCATTATTGCTATGTGCTTGTGTTAATACCTCCCATGCTGATGGATTTGTGCATACCTGTTTCTAATAAAACCCTTCAGTCCAGAAACCCCCTAGCAATCCCCACTTCCCTTTGGTGCTTTTCATCTCCCTTCCTGAGAAGTCGGGGAGGGGCATGATCACCTCCTTTTTGGTGTTTTCACCTCCTTTCTTGAGAAATCAGAGAGGCATGATCACCTCCTTTAATCTTCTTGCCTAAACTCCTTATAGTTGAAACTCATATTATTGAAAGCTCTAGTGCCTAAGAAGCTAGTAAATCTTGAGTCATTCATTGGGCAATAATAAGAAATAAGTGTATCCCAAAGTAGTAGAATGGAATATGATAGCTGCATATTATGAGCAATAACTTCTGTACAAAAGGCAATATGAAAGATTTATAGTCATGTATGATCAAAGAAGGAGTGCCAGTGACATTGAGTGAGATAATAAATGGACAAAACTATATTGGTAAACCTATATATTAGTATATTAGAAAACCTAGAATCTAGAAATTGTGAATTTAAAAAAAAAACTATTTCAGTATAATTTATTTCTTTTATAAACTTATGTATTTTATTTTATGAATTTATAAATTTAAAGTTTATTAATTTTATCAATTTTAAAATGTCATTCTAAGAAAGAGGTCTAGCCAGTTTGATGAAGAAATCCATTAAAAAAAAAAAACCCAGACCCTGAGGAAGGTTTAGATACTTTATGCAGAACTCTTTTAGAAGACTTACTGAAGGACCCATTGATACTGGATAAGAAAGAAATCAATATAGTATTTTATTTTACCATAAAAATAGTATTCATATCAGTGAGATCAAAGAATAGTTAAAATACCTAGGTATATGATCCTTTTAAGGTTTATAAAGTACTGTCCTAAAAAATGAGTGTAAAATGTATCTGAAATATATCTGAAGAATATTCCATCTCATAGATAATCTATCCAAGACTGAAGTGAGTCCTTAAACAGAGAGATCTGGCCAAAGACTAGAAGGTCATTAGCTCAAATCCACCTCACTTCTACTAAAAACTAGACCTCATTTCACCAGCACCTGTCCTATCTGGCAGAACCAGTTTCATCAACTGCTGATATTCTACAAAATATACATTTGCTTCCTTCATTCTCCTTCCTACCTTTTCCATCTATTGATAATCAAATCAATATAGCTATTGCTTTTATGAAGCTATGACAATTTAGTTGCCCTGGGCTTCTACTCAGAATCCAATGTTATAATACTAGGCTAAAATGACAAATTGCTTGCCTTATCAATGAAGATTAAAAAGAGAGAGGGAGAGAATTTGGAGCCAGTTAAATTTAAATTTAAAAACTAATTTTAATTGTTTTTACATGTAAGTGGGAAAAATAAAATAATTTTAAGATAAATATTAAAATATTTAAGCTAGGGATCCCTTCTATTATGCATTTTTATTAAATCTTTTTTATTTTCAAAACACATGCATAGATAATTTTCAACATTCACCCTTGCAAAACCTTTTGTTCCAAATTTTTCTCTCCCTTCATCTCCCTCGATGGCAAGTAATCCAATATATATTAAATATGCAATTTTTCTATAAATATACACATACATGTATTTCCACAATTATCATGCTACACATGAGTTACATCAAAAAGGAAAGAAATGAGAAAGAAAACAAAATACAGGCAAACAACAATAAAAAACTGTGAAAATAGTATGTTGTGATCTATACACAGTCCCCCACAGTCTTCTCTTTGGTGTAGATGACTCTCTTCATCACAAGATCATTAGAACTGGTCTGAATCATCTCAGTGTTGAAAAAACAATACCCATTATCATCAAATAATTTGGTTGTTGCCACGTATAATAATATCCTACTTCTGCTCATTTCACTTAGCATCAGTTCATGTAAGTCCCTCCAGATCTCTCAAATCATCCTGCTAATAATTGTTTATAGAACAATAATATTCTGTAACATTCATATACCATAACTTATTCAGGTATTCTCCAACTGATGGACATCCCCTCAGTTTCTAGTTTCTTACCACTACAAAAAGGGCTGCCACAAACATTTTTGCACATATGGGTCACTTTCCCTCTTTTATATCTTTGACATATAGTCCTAGTAGAAACACTGCTGGATCAAAAGGTATACACAATTCGATAGCTCATTGGGCATAATTCAAAATTGCTCTTCAAAATACTTGGATCAATTCATAACTCCACCAATAATGTATTAGTGTCCCAGTTTTCCCACATCTGCTTCAACATTCATCACTATCTTTTCCTGTCATCTTAGCCAATTTGAGAGGTGTGTAGTGGTACTTCAAAGTTGTCTTCATTTGCATTTCTCTGATCAATAGTGATTTAGAGCACCTTTTCATATGACTAGAAATGGCTTCAATTTCTTCATCTGAAAATTGTTCATATTCTTTCACTGTTTATTAATTTGAAAATAGCTTGAATTTTTATAAGTTTTCAATTCTCTGTATATTTTAGAAATGAGGCTTTTATCAGAACCCTGAATGTAAAAATTTCCCCCACTTTATTGCTTCCCGCCTAATCTTGTCTGCATTGGTTTTGTTTGTACAAAATCTTTTTTATTGTTAACAGATTACTTTGCATATTAGATTTGTGTCCTTTGCCCAGAAATTATTTTGTATCAATTTTGAATTTAATTTTCTCTGTACATGCTCCTCAAATAGCATATAAATTCTTTAGGGCTGAAGTCCTTTTATTTTTGTCTTTATAACCTTAGTATATAGTCTGGAATGCCATAGGTGCTTAATAAATGCTTATTGAATTAAATCCTCATTTTACAGATAAGAAAACTGAGGCTCAGAGAAATTAAGTAATTTGTTCAAAGTCACACAGATACTGAGTGACAGTCAGGTTTTTAGTAGTGTCTTCTGAGTCCAAAGCTCTTGTCATTATCCACTGTCATCTCAATCAATCTAATCCCTAGGCAGCATGGTATTGTAGAAGTCAAAAAATAGCTAAATTTCTTGTTAGCTTTGGGGCTCCAAACAAATCACTTCTCTCTACCCTAGTTTCCTCATTGATAGAAAGGGATGATTTGATTAGATTATTTGTAAGGTTATTTCTTTTTCTGAATCCTGTACTCCCTAATTCCATATAATTTTTTTTAACAGGAAGTAACTGTGCCAAAGAGTGTTGAATAAGCTAACCCCAGACCTCATGATTGGGGTATAATGGAAAGTAACCAGAGTTCTACAGTCTCAGCAATCTATTTAACAACCTCAAAATGATTCCACTGAAATTTTTAGGAAATGAAAAACAATTTTAAAAAGAGGAAATAAGCTATTATGTAAATGTATTATGAGCTAACTAAACTTTACCATGTGATTCAAAACCAAGTCTTTTTTTAAAACTATTGAATTATACACACACATATGAAAACAGAAAAAAAAACCCAAATCATAAAGGGAGATGGGATAGGGAATTTCTCTCCTCTATAAAACTTTGGAAAAATAATGCTTCCAGATCATTCTCTGAGACTTTGAAATCTAAGTCCCAATGATGGATTCTGTTGTGTGTTCTTAATTTTGCTGAATACACACACACACACACACACACACACACACACACACGTATATACCAGGGTCCCCCAAGACTCTTCATATAGCTTAGAGCTTGTCTCCCCAAAACATCATTATTTTCTTTGTGGCTCTTTATCCCCCACCCTTCATGAAGTTTAGTCCAATAAATCTCCAAAGACAGCTTAAGTATACTTTCTTTCTCAATTTCCCCGATGTAGATATAATTGAAGAGTTCCTTAATCAAGTAAATGGAAATACAGGACATGGGCTGTTGTTAGTTCCTAATCAAACTGGACTATCCCAATCAAACTGATGGGATATAAGGTTATTTCTTGCCTTGACTGAAAAATTACTCACTTCTCTTGGTTTAGAAAGTTAAACAAAGTATGTTTTGGGGGATGCTCAGTTCTTTAATACTTGCTGTTTCGCTTTTTTCTTGAACTTTCTTCTAAAGTGAAGGAAGTAGGAGATAAGTTTTTGAAGAAAGCACAGAACAGAAATTTCCTCCCCCCCAACCACCTCTATCACTTGTGCCAGCCATCAACTTGGAGCAGAAGCAAATGACAATGGAAAAGTGCTTAAATGTCTCCTGAGAAAAGAGGTCAAATTCACTGTCCTTTCTAGAGAAGCAGGAACTTCAAATCCCTTTATGCAGAATCTAACCTACTAGCAGGGAAGAAAGATTATTTGGTGAATTTTGAGTCATTAAATTGGATACTCCAAGTAATAGCTATAGTTAACATTTCCATAACACTTTAATATTTGCACTTTAGAAATATTATCATTTTATTTTATCCTCACAGTACTGAGAGACAGGTGCTATTATTATCCACATTTTACAGTTGAGAAAATGGAGGCAGGTAGCAGTTAGACAATTTGCCTAGAATCATACAGCTAGTAATTGTCTAAGGGCACATTTGAACTCAGGTCTTGCTTATGTCAAGTCCAGCTTTCTATCCACTGAATCATCTAGCTGCCAGTTAAGAATCTCTAAGTACAGGTATTTATTTTAGCATTTGATTTAACATTTATTGATGCTCTCTGCTTCTTGGTGGGGAAACAAGACAGAGACATTTTTTTTGGTGCAGCCTCCTATTTAGATAAAAAGCTAATAAGTTAGAGCAGATAAAGTGATACACTTATCCAGAAAAATCCAAAGCATGTTTATCTATCAGTCAATACTAAATATGATGGTGATGTTCAGTCGTTTTTCAGGCATATTGAACTTTTCACGACCCTTATTTGGGGGTTTTCTTAGTGAAGATACTGGCTTGCTTCTCCCTTCCCCAGCTCATTTTACAAATGAGGAAACTGAGGCAAATATGATTGTACTGCTAGTAAATGTCAGGTCAGATTCAAACTCAAGGAGAGCCCAGCATTCTATCCACTTAGTTGTTGTAGTTCTAAATAATAGAATGGTATTAATCTTACAAATTTCCTAAACTCATATGTGTGTGTTTGTATGTTTGTATGTGTGTCTGTCTTCCAACTGGTACTCTATGTGACAAGAACATCTCTAATCACTACATTAGCCAGTGACTGGACTTCTGGATTCTGAATTGGCTCACTTCCATCCCATCCCTTAAAGCAACATTATCATATGACCACTAAATTAGCACCATCCCTTCTCAACTGTTTGATTCATGGATAATTATTAATTGGAATTAGCAAGGGGTAGCAAGATCCTTGTTTCTATTTCCCCCTGATCCCAGACCTCCTCACTGCTTCTCCTATCATAGGACTCAAGGAACACTTCTTTTCTTTCTCCATCAAAGATGGAGTTTAAAATCTTCTATTCTTCTTTCTAAAAGTTTAACTCTAAATTCTCACATTTGGAATGCTCAAATATGTGATCACGTATAACATTATCAACAACTTTGAAACTGCCCAAGAATTTTCTTTTTCTAAACTAAAAGGTTAGAATTTGGGATCACATTGCAGGATTAACCTAGCAAGAGATTGGGATTGAAGATGAAGAACTTTCTTTTTAGAAGCTAATCTGTGATGTTCTCTTCTCTAAATTGTAATCATTCTCTGGAAGCAGGATCCCTGGGAAGCTTCTGGGAGCAGCCTTCATTTCAGTTCAGTTCAATAATCCCAAATGCAGCCAGGAGTTAAAGTCCAAATCCTTTATTGTCTCTTCCAAAATCTTATCTCCTTCACTTGGGGCTTGGCTGGTTTTCTGGAGGCCTTCCTCTCTCTTTGGTTCCCAAGAGCTCTTGTTGCTAGTCCTTTGTTTCTACCAGCTTCTGCCTCTCGTCTTCTCAATATCTCCAGCCAGCACAAAGGTGGAAATGGGAATGAATCTGACTCCACCTGTGAGGAATGGGCTTGTGGGTTTCTGTGGGCTTGTGAATCTCCCTGAAGTCAATCCTAGTTGTGAAACTTTCAAAGTCGATGAGCAGGCTTTTCCTTTCCTCCTTATATATGCTCTCTAAAGGTGTTAAGTCTAATGTGTGAACCAATGAGTGAACTACTTTAAAGGTATGAACTAAGTACATTACCTTGTCTCAAGTACTGGCCCATAACATCTCCTTGTAGGATCAGATCAATCACATTGAACCACGCTAAATTAGATAATTATTGTCTCTATTCATTCCAGTGACTTAGCACCTTGTAAGAATCCTAACACTCATTTTTTGAAGAATAAATGAAAAAGTTTTGGAATATGAAACTATGATGCTATATAAAATGATAAAAGGGACGGTTTCAGATAAACTTGGGAAATATTAATCTCACAAATTTCCTAAACTCATATGTATGTGTTTGTATGTTTGTGTGTGTGTCTGTCTTCCAACTAGTACTATCAAATTATTCCCTCTTAAGAATGTGGCAAGAACATCTCTATCACTATATTAGCCAGCCACTAGGCTTCTGGATTCTGAATTGGCTCACTTTTTTAATGTAGCCTCACAGATCATGACTGAGTCTTTTCAAACAACCATAAGAAATTTTTGTGTGTAGTCATTTGTTTTCATTCTACCTAGTTCACAATTTTGATTGATTGATTCAATAGAGCGTCTAGGAAAACATTGACATTCAATTTATAACATTGATTGATCATTCAATTCAATCAAAGATGGGAAGTTAAGGGGAATAGGACAATTTAATCCAACAGATATTTATTATAGATTGCAACCTATTTATGCCTTCTTCTACTTGAGGACTATTGCTATTTCCATAAACCCTTCACAGAAGATGTATCTAATGCTCTACAGAACTTCATCTAATGCTTTAATATTTCATGAGAACCAGCCCACTCATCTACCTCTTGTCCTTGCTGCATAACTACTCCATTTTCTTTTCTATTATATAAATTCTTGGTACTGTCTTTTAAGACACTTTTGATATGCTTGTGACACTGGCAATATGTTGAAGCTTATCTAGATCTTATATATACACACATATATATGTAGGTATACATATATATATATATTAATTTCTTTCTATTAAGAATCATCTGATCTTCACATTCTCCTTAGAGTAGAGCATTCCATATGGATCTCAGATTGTTGAATTGCTTGGAGCATATTGCTTTTTTAAAAGATATATTTTTAAATATCCATGTCATACAAATGAGGCAAATACATAAAACTAAGAGCCATTACTCAGTAAAAAATTGGTCAAAGGACATGAATAGATAGTTCTTCAAAATAAGAGTGGCAAATCATCAATAACCATGGGAAAAATTGTTCCTACTCACAAAATTCTATTTTTTCTAAAATAATTTGATTTTTTTCCAATTATCTATAAAAATACTTCCAACATTCATTTTTAAAGTTGTTGACTTTCAAATTCTCTCTCCCTTTTCTCTCTCCCTAGATAGCAAGCAAATTATATATTTTATATGTTATACATATATAAACATATATGTTATACACATATGTTACACATGTATGTGTTGTGCATATATAATCATATTTCCATATTGGTTGTGCTATAGAAAATATAGACCAAAACAAAGCAAAATAAAATAAAAAACAGTATGCTTCTATCTCCTTTCAGACTCCATCAGTTCTATTTCTGGAGGTGGATAGTTAGCATTTTTTATCATGAGACTGATGGGATTATTTTTGATCACTGTATTACTGAGATTAGCTAGGTCAGTCATTCACAGTTGATCACTAGATATTGCTGTTACTCTGTACAAGGTTCTCCTGGTTCTGCTCACTTTATTTTGCATCAGTTCTTATAAATATTTCCAGGCTTTTCTGAAATCATCCTGTTCATCATCTCTTATAGTACAATAGTATTCTTTATAAGCAAATACTGAAAATTGTTCAGTCACTCTAGTTGAGGGATAGACCTTAATTTCCAGTTCTTTGCCACCACAAAAAGAGTTGCTACAAATATTTTTGTACAATAAGCCCTGTAAAGTTGTACTCCTAGATCAAATAAAATGTACAGTTTTATATCCCTTTGTGCAGTTATAAATTGCTCTCCAAAATGGTAAGCTCAGTTTATAACTACATCAACAGTGTACTAATGTCCCAATTTTCATAAATCCAGTCCAACATTTTATCATTTTCCTTTGTATTATATTAGCCAATCTGATAGGTATGAAATGATATTTTAGAAAAACTCTGAGGTTTTATATTACACATTTCAAATAGACAGAAGTTAGAAAAAACACATAGAAATAGTATTGTACAACAAAATCAGGATTACTAATGCATCATCAATGGAACTGGGAACTGGCTCAACTTTTATATAAAATAATTTGGAATTTTGCTTACAAAGCTACTAAAGGTCATATCCTTTTATCTAGTGATCTCTTTATTAGACATATAGTCCAAGAAAGTTAGAGAAAGATTCCCTATATATCAAGGTAGCATTATTTATGGCAGATAAACAAAAGATATCAGACTTTAAACTAGTTATAAAAATAAAATAATGATTTTTAATAACAGCAACAGCTTAGACTCACTGAAATTGCTCTAAGTTTAAAATGTGATTCAACCCCAACTGCTATTCAATCCTGGACCTAGCTCACTGTCCAGTTTTAGAACATTTCCATATACAAATTAGCATACTGATTCAATAACCTGTCTATATAGTCTATTACTGTCTAATAGTAAGCGGCAATCTGAGCTGTATTTATTAACTTTTTAAATAGAATATTATGAGAATGATCTATGTAAACAAATATTTTTTACAAAAATTTCATATATAATGAGATTTTGAACTCATTGTCTCAATTTCTTTTTCTACAGAGAAACATACATAGACAGACAGACAGATACACATAAACACACACACACACACACACACACACACACACACACACACACACACACACACAATCTGGTCAGGTTCCCAGAACTAAACTGGCTAAACTAAACCCTTAGGGTTATGGGGACAGCAAGCTATGATTTTAAGGGTTAAGGGATAATTCTCTAATGCTATCAGTTCAAGCCTTCATTATGATGTATTCTCCACAATAGCAAGTACCAATGATTAGCCAATTACATGAATATTTTTATTGAGAGAATAAAGAACAAGAACAGAAATATAAACATTTCTATCAACACTTAGACACAGACTTTCCCCTATTTCATCTCTTTTTTTGGGGGGGAGACAGAATGGACTCATATTGAATGCAGTTTCTAGAAGCTTTCCCCTTAGGGTCAATTCTGAATGTAGTATGGCTCATAGATGTCACTGTCACCTCCTACAAATGGATAGGTCACTTTTCAGTACCTTGACTACTATCTCAACCATGCTGTTTCCAAAAAAAACCTTGCATACACTTCAAATTTCAGATTTTTCTATTCACTATTTTGACTTTTCAAAGTTCACAAGATCATAAACATCTCCAGTATTCCTTTAACTAAAAGCAGGAGTAGGGTAAGGAAGAGGGACAATGCAAAGTCACAAAGAACAAAGGGACATCCTCACAGGCAACATGTTGAACTAGATGGGGAATGCTCTAGCTTTCTTCCCATCCAGAGTTTTCTAACATGGTTCTCTTACTCAAATGTTGCCAGGTAAAGAGAAAATGTGTTGTCTGATTAGTGCATGCTTTGTTCTAGCTCATCAGTCAATAATAAAAACAGATTTATTTTTACATGGTAAGCCAGCCAGAAAAAATATCTACATGGGGCCAAATTCATGTAAATATAAATCTAGGCAGAGCATATTATATATCCTTACAATGACTGGGCTCTCATTGGCCAATCTCAGCTACCCCAATTAGACTAATTAAGGATGTTTCTTAAAATGCTTTTATTTGTGGATGCTAGCTTACAGGTTATATCCACTCTAGAAAACCATAAAATTCATGATAATTTAAATGAATTGAGCTATCAATCCATAAAGGCAAAACTAAGATGAGAGCAATACAATACAAATATATTATTATAATCCCTGCCTCCAGAGAGCTTAAAATTTACTTGGGAAGATAAAACATATTCACAGAGAAATAAAATCCCATGACAAATTCATCATTATATAAGGGTATAAAGTATTGGGAAATCTGATGAAAAAGAATCACTTACAAGGAAAGGCCAGGAAATATTGGATGATGACAAGGCTTTGATCTTGACCTTGAAGGATGTTAACATGTTGACATAGTAATTAGTGAAGCCTGGCAGAGACAGACAGAAATCCTGTGAAAATGGCATCTAAACAGTATGGTGAAGTAGCTGAGGTATTTCAGGGAAAGGAAGCCATTCCCAGCTACCACTGGATAATTAAGTTGGCTGCAATTTTGCTGCCTTTAGAAGAATTTAGTTGTGGTCAGCCCGAGGTGAGTCAAGGGCCAGGATGCATTGTCAGGCTTTCTAGAGCAATTTCCCTGACAAAGGCAGATTTCTGACTGTCTCCCACAATGCATGCTGACCAAGAGGGAGGCAAGCGGGAGAGCAGTATGTTAGGTTTGCTTTTTTTTTGTTTCTCCCAGTATGTTTCCTGTGCTGTAGCAGCACTTTGTGTCTTCCTCATGGCTTTCTGGTGGTTTCCTGGTACAGACATGTCTGTGATGCTAAGGATACAATTCCATTTTGGCTCCATTTTGTTTGCAACCTTGACTCTGAGGATGCTACCACCCTAAGAAGATGTTTGAAAATCCTAGATATATCTGGTAGAGATAATACTCAGCATCCTAGACACATGGAACAACAGTCTGAGAAAGAAAGGAAAGCAAGAAAGTATCAAGCAAATTTAGGAAGTGGCCATTATCCAATTTCTTTGGAAGATACATAAGTTTGTGTGTAGGAGCATGAGATAAGGCTGGAGTCAGACTATGAAGGACACAACACCAGACTAAAGAGAGTGGCCATTATTCAGGAAGCAACAATGCAACCAGTAAAGACTTTGGAACAAATGAATGGCAGATCAAACCTGTACCTTGAGCATGTGTGAACATTGTGCCCTTTAAGCCTCCTCAAGGGCTAGCTACTCTGATGGCTTCTCCATCTCCAGACAATGATGCTTTGAAGCATTGCTCTAAGAGATACCAGATATCTAAGGCAACTGCTAGCATAATTGCAAGGAGTTTGGACCCAGGAATGAAGTCATCATTTTTTTTTCTTTCTGTAATTATCTTTGGGGAATTCTGTCCTTGTCAATGAGCTTCATTAAGCTAATTCTACCGTGGGCTTTTCACTAAAGCCTCAAAGCTGACACATTTCTTTTAAAGATCATTATGGAAAGTGCACTGCTAAAGCCTTAAGGAAATGCTTGCTGTTACAAAGCCAGACGCTGGTGTGCTTAAGTATTTTCCAAATTGCATTTTGCCTGAATCTGATAAAGCTGTAATTGTGCTGATGATTTGGTAAGCCGACAAGTTGGCCTTTTCTAAATGAATCAGACAGGCTTCAAGTTTAGGGGATGATGCAAATCTAAGTAGATAATAATTCAAAAATTTAATTAAACTCAGTCTGAGAATATGTCTAATGGCAAGGAACACATGTTGGCAGCTCCTAGCTGTTGTGGTAGGGGTAGCAGGAAAAGGAGGGATTTCTGAAGGAAAAGGCACTACTGATCACAGGAAGATTTTAAATAAAATGGGGAGGGTGGAGTTTTAATATTAATCTGTTGTCTTTCACATTAAGGACACTACTCTCTTTGAGAGGAAAACAATAGGATTATAGATTTTTGAACCAGAAAAATCTAACCCATCTACTTTAACTTTCCTTGGCTGAAGTCTTGTATAAAGAATAACAGAAACTTGAACTCAGGTCTCAGACTCCAAATCTATCAATTCAGTATCATAATAGAATGATTAGGATTTGGAATGTGTTATAATTCAAGCTATTGTTTTTAAACTTCCATGGTTCAAAGATCACTAGATAGGAGGAAAATATTGCAAAGTTCATTTAAATGTTTTGTTACTGTTTTATGAGAGAGGCAGAGACAGAGACAGAGACAGAAACAGATAGTAGAAAACCTGATAGTATTCCAATTATGAACTAGATATCAGTGAAGTAATATCTAACATCTATTCATAGAATAGGAATGGTCATGTTGACAGGAAAAAAAATTATTGGATCATGTGACCAAGAAGAGAAAGTATTTTTCCTAATTCTCATGACTTCTCAAATCTCTTCAAAATAAAAATTATGTGCAATGAATAAAGTAATTTTAGATGTTGCAATGGTGTGGGAAGCCAAGACCCCTAATCAGGCAACAATACAATGAGCTCACAGCAGGGGAGGCTAATCCCTAACCCCTAATACTCTCTCAACAATCAACCACAATCCTACCATCCACAATACTCTAGTACCAGAATTGCACAGTATTGCAAAAGATCTTAACTCTGTCCCTTCTCCTCCTAACATCTTGGAAAACTAAATAACAGAAGCTTGCTCAGCCTAAGATAGTAATGAGCATCATTCTGTTCATTTCCATTGCATAACAGAAGTCAGAAAACTGAAGAGCAGAGGAAACTGGGACCTGGCTGGCAAATGTGTGTATCTCTGTGTAGCTTTACCTAATATTTAACTGAGGACAGTTATGTTTCCTCAGAATTCACTTGAGATATTGATTGATTTCTAATTAATTCAGCATAGATGAAGGCTAAGAGAGAGCTCACTCCCCAAAGGTGAGGGAAACCTCAACCAATGAGGAAGGCATCAGAAAGAACATTAAGTGAATATAAGAACAACAACAACCAAAAAAGGATTATAATTGACAAAGATCTCAAGAGGAAGAAAATTAAAGACCTTGAACATAAGCAGATAAACCTTTATGAAAGATAATAAAAGGAAATAGCATCTCCAGATCAATTAAAAGAGTAAATATCTATGAATAAATATTGAAAAATAAGAGAATAAATCAATATCTGATGAGGAAGAGGACTCTGGATTTCCAAGAAAGCATAGGATGGTGGAAGAATGTTCTTCATGGTTTAAAAGAAAATTAAGCATTGTGAAGAAATGAATTAATGGGCAAAAAGTTAAATTGGAAAAATAGAAAAACTTGCATTCATTAGATTCAAACACATAAAAATGAAGGATAATCTGAAAGAAGAGTAGCAAAAAGAAATACTATTAAAAGAAGACACTAAAAGCCTAATAAGAAGAGAGCCTACAGAGAAGGTGGGAGGAAAGGAAGAACATGAAATTGAAAGAAAGACAGAAATGTTCTATCAGTGGATGGAGGGGTACCACTGATAAATATTTCATAGGGAAAAAGAAAGAACCTATAAAGGGATATGGGGATTTTACAATGGGTATTATCTGAGAAATTTGGTGCTTAGAAAGATCATTCATTCTGCCTTTGGAGAAAAGAGATTACAACGCCTAGTGGCAATTGATACTCAGAGAAGGAAAGGACTTAGAGGGGAGTTTTCAAAGAAAAAGGGAAGAGGAATGACCATGAGAAGGGCCAATGTTGATAACAAAATGCACAATCAGAAATATAGAAAAATATCTACCATCAGGAAATAACCTATCACCTGTAGTAACTAGTGTTTTTAAGGAAAAGGCTCAACGGAAAAGGTGACCAGAGAAAGACTACAAGATAATAACATAGAAACTGTTTAGAAAAAATGTTGCCCTTTTTAGGCTTTAAGGGGTTATATTGAAGCTTATGAGGGTCACAAAAAGTCAAATGATTTTTACCCTAAGTGGTCTAGAATGTAAAGATTCTGAACCTAGAAGTGACTCTTTGGCACCTTCTAAAACTGTTCATCCTTTTCAGACTTGGAATGATCAATGTAAAGAAGTGATTACATGTCTATGCTCTTCTGGGAAATGTAAAAAAAAAAATTCCAGCAATTCAGGAGCTTGAAGAATCATACATACTCCATATAGTCTTTAAAAAGCAAGAGATATCTCTTAGATAGTCATTTCTGTCAGTCAAGGAGCCAGTTATGGAGAAGAACTTGACTCATAAAAACAGTAAGTTGACTCAAAGATTCCTCCTGAATAGATGAGGGGATCTACAGAAAATCCCAGAGAGCCTAATCTAGTAATCTGCCTTGCTTCAGGGGGAGTAATATTAGCACACATCAGTGCTGAAATTATGCATTATTTTAACCATCTATGGTCCCTATATGTGTGTATTTCTACTAGTATACTTTATGCAGGTGCCCAGTTCCCATTGATGATGTATTTGTGGAAGAGTGAGTATCAGGACAGCTGGGTTCAAGGCAAAGCTTTATCAGCAAATAGATCAGTGACCTTTGCCATACCTAGTTGTATAAAAATCAGTTGACTCACTGTATTCCATAATTATGACATGGAAGGGGAGTGGGGAAATTAAATACCCTTGAGATATCCCCTCAGCACTAACTTCTGGAAGTCTAAGAAATGGGGTAATTTATGAGTGATTTAGACAACCTGAGAAAATAAGTGAAATAATGGTTTCTTTTCCACCACCTCCAATATGTACCCCCCAAAATTATCTGTGAGTCATGGTTCTGAGGTAACAAATCCCCCCAAAAGCTGTCTTTTTAATTAAAGTGTCCTGATGATGTTAGATTGCCTGAAGGAATCTGAATCTGTGAGAAAGAATAATTAAGGATGATTAAGAGTGTAATACCTGCTTGTTGCTATTTTTGAATTTTTGTACAGGGCTGTGAGCCAAAGAAACCAGTACAAATAAACAAATAAAATGGGGCTTAGGGCAAGCATTCACTCATGGGGCCTCTCTGGCTCCATCCCTAAAAAGACTGGTGTTCTGGGCCATGTTGGCTCCAATCCATTTAATTAGGCTGGGCCTCAGCACAACCATCTTTAAATGCTGCCCAAAAACACTCCTTTGGTGCATTGTATTTTTTTATCAGCCTATAAAGTAGTTTTAGATCCCAAAGTGAAAGGCAATTTGAGATCAAAGTCGTCTCTTCCAAATAATTATTTCCATGGTAACTACCTCACCTAACTTCTGCTTTGAAACATTCTTCAAATTAAAATAATGGAGTCATATTTTTTCAGGGTGTGGAGATCAGGGTTAGATCAGTACTTTCAATGGTGTCAGGAACTCCCTCTATTCATGCAAAACTGAAAGTTTCAAAAGGTTCTGGGAAGTACCCGGACTTTATTTAACTTGTGGTGACACAGATAATATATGTTAGAGAAAGAGAATTGAACTTGGGTTTTTATGTCTCAGATGCAAATCCATTTTGCCAGTGCTTCTTCTATGGGTATGTGAAAGTAAATGGGATAAATTTGTTAATTCCCTGTAATAATTCTATTGCACAACAAATATAATGATCATCATCATCATCATCATCATAATGATTTATATTTTATAATAACAACATCTTAAATTTTTATAGTGCTACACACACATGATCTCATTTTAGCCTCACAATAAAGTTATGGGCAGCTAAACTCAGACAGTAGATATGTGATCCTGGGTAAGTTACTTAGTCCATTTTGCCTCAGTTTCCTCCTCTGAAAAATGAGCTAAAAAAGGAAATGGCAACTCCCTCCAGTATCTGCCAAGAAAACTCCAAAAGGAATCACAGAGAATTGGATGGGACTGAAAAATGGCAACAATCAAACTTTTGAGACATTAACGGACGTGATGGAGATCCATATAGATTTTGAGACTTCTCAAGATGCAAGAGGTAGCCAGATATGTTACAGTTAGGATTTGAATCCAGGTTTTCTGACAATCTCATACTCTTTCCATGGATGGCATAATCTTCTTTCTTTCAGAAGATGACTGAAATGGATCACCTCATTGATAAGTATTTTATTTTCATTAGGATTTGTCTATTGCAAAGAGAAGGATGACCAATTATTGGAAAACTAAAAATTTATGCAGTCTTTGTTGAAATATATAGAGCCATAAGGAAATTAGAAAGGTCATTTTTTCCTCAGAAAGAATCATAGAAAAAGTTTAAAAAACATTGTAGTTTGTTATAACTCAGATATCTTAGAGATTCCATATAATTATTTACATATATATATATAAGTATATAGAGACATATATATATATATAGAGAGAGAGATATATAAGTATATAGAGACATACACATGTATAGATATATATACATATGCACACATATTCATATATTAAATCTAAATATGCATATGGGTATGTGGTATATTACAGATATATACATGTTTTATATATGTGTATATATACATATATAATTTCATAAATATGTGTGCATATATTCTAGCTCTTTGTTTTACAGGTAAGGAGAAGTGACTTGCTACTTTCTTTGAAAGACTTTTCCTGAATTTTCCATTTACTAAACATTGCACTCTACCTCTGATGAAATTGTTGTAATACAGAATTAAGCCCAGAGTATTTGCATGAGACTATCCATATTGATGGAGAGAATGATGAGTCTATAATGCAGGCAAGGGCATAGCAAATACTTGGAAAAAGAGAAATCGTTTTCTTTCTTTGAGAGAAAGCATACACTTTCCAGATTTTAAGAGAAAACATGCAGTTTCAGACTCTTCAGGAAAAGACAGAAGATATTGGAAAATAGTAGAAATGTAGATATGATACCTCAACATTTTTCAGATTCCCAAAATGTATCCACAGAGATTTTAGAGAATTTTCTTTGGATGAGGTCAAGACCTCTCTCCCTTGGTAAAGTTGAGATAACTTATTTGCATCGGAGGTCTCATTCACTCTGTGTATTGTCTAATCTATCTTAACGTTTCTCATTTCTTGAGTTAATTTGCTATTTACTAATTATAATGGCCTTTCATGTAATATTTAGTGGAGAAATGCCAAGCCTTCAGAAATGAACTTGAAGGACTCCTTCCTTAAAGAAGAGTGACCAGGAAAAAAGCTTGAGACCTAAGGGTTTGAAAAAAGTATTCTTGCATATTAGCAATATTAAGGGAATTGGGCAGATAGAAGAATTCTGTTATGGTATTCTCTCTTTGAGGAGAAGAGAGCAGCCAACCTCAGTCCCTTTTTTAGTTTCTCTGGGATAAGAATTAAAATCTGTCTTAGAGAAGGGTTGATAAACTGTAAACTGCATGTAGACAAGCCCAGGTGGACACGCTCACAACATACATAGCAATACATAAGTGCTATATAACTTGGGATATATGTGTATGCATGTGTATAAATACATAAATGTTTATATAGTGATTATCTGAATACCTATAATATAAGTTCCTTGAGGACAGGCTCCATAGAAGGTAAGTCCTTGAGGGCAAGGATTATTTCATTTTTGTCTTTGTTTTGCTAACACCTATCACATTGCTTGACACAAGAAGGTATTTCATAAATGCTTGCTGAATTGAATGAAACTGACTCAGGTCACATGGATATTTGGGTGATAATGAAGATTAGATGTCAGTCTGGTCTGTCTTGTCATTCAGCCTCTCTGAGAGAAGGTCAAGGAAAGTGTTTCTATCACTTTCCTCAAACTATTTGATTGTCTGATTTTTTTGGAAATTCTTTCTCTTTTTCTATCTAAATTACTCTATGCTGCACTTTGTGTCCATTTTTTTTTTTATCCTTGGGGATATGTTGTTCAATAATTACCAAATGAAGATTCACCTTTTGCTTCAATCAGTGAAATTCCAGATGTTTTTAGTGTCAAAAGATGGGGGTATAGTCAACATCTTGATATCAGGATGCCCTCAATACTTCAGGACAGAAGGTTAATATGGTGGGCTATGGCACTCAACCCTACTCTTAATACTCTCGTGCCCCCACTGATATCTGTCTCAGTCTCAGTCTTTCTCTATTCTGTTTTTGTATCTCTCTGTTTCTATGTCTCTGGCTCTGGCTCTGTATTTCTCTCCGCCTCTGTATTTTCTCTCTCTCTCTCTCTCTCTCTCTCTCTCTCTCTCTCTCTCTCTCTCTCTCTCTCTCTCTCTCTCTCTCTCTCTCTCTCTCTCTCTTTCTCTCTCTCTCTTGCTCTCCCTCTCTCTTCCTCTATCTCGCTGTATCTCTCTCTGTCTCTCTGTATGTGTGTGTATCTATTTGTCTCTCTGTCTTTCTGTATTTCTATGTGTGTATCTCTCTCTGCCTCTGTATTTCTCTCTGTCTCTGTATTTCTCTCTCTCAATCACTGTGTGTCTCTCTGTCTCTCTCCTTCTCTCTGTCTCTGTCTCTTTCTGACTGTCTCTCCTCTTTCTCTCTGTCTCTCTGTTTCTCTGTATGTGTGCTCTCTCTCTCTTTCTCTGTCTTTCTGCATTTCTCTTTCTCTCTCTCTCTCTCTCTCTCTCTCTCTCTCTCTCTCTCTCTCTCTCTCACTCTGTGTGTGTGTGTCTGGTCTGTCTGTCTCTCTCTCTCTGCCCCTCTCTGTCTCTGTCTCTCTTTCTCTATCTCTCTCTTTCCTCCCAATACAATTTTGGCTGTTACTATCTTAGGGGCTAATCTAGAGGCAGGTCATTGCATGAATGAATTCTTTTACTTTTAGAAAACTAAAGAGCCCTATAAAATAGGTGGATAGAAGGAGTAAGGGAAGAAATTCAAGATCCAGGTTTTTGATAAAGCCTTCTCCAAAAAGTCTAACACCATCTCTATTTTCCTACTACTCCTATTGCCCTGCTGTGTATATATGAATTAATATATATGTATATCTTCATAGATGTATGTTTATTTTTATATACATATTGTATATTTTATATAAATTAAAAGGAAAGGGGAATTCCAAGAAGAGAGAAAAACAAAAGACCAGTGGGGAAAATAAATATGTTCTTCAGTGGGATCAGTTTCCAGAACCATATTATTAGAATGCAATGATACTTTCATCTTTGTTGTATCTTTGGCCATCCTATGGCTTGAGGATGGTGTTCTTGGCCACATTACTATTTCTACATGTACTAATATAGAAGGTGATGCTGCTATGGGCTGAGCCATCTCCACAAACCCCCAGGATGATAATTTCCAGAGACAAATTCAAAATAGTTTTTAAATGTTTTAAAACTAAGAAAGATGAATCACAATATTTATTTTAACCTCTCTCTCTTTCACTTATTTTATATACACTTCAAATAGATCTGAAACATAAGATCATAAGTGAATAATGCCAAGATTTGGGACTATTTTAACCTTCCTGTGAAAATTCTCTAAAGCAAAGTTCAGGGTATAAAATGTGCTAAGTGAAGAAGAGAGGTTTTTATTGTAGCTGCTCAGTTCATTCATTACATATTATAAGAGGTAGTAATGAAACAATAACCCATAGACCAAGCAGTTTTGGAGAACTATTAAAGAAGGATGTCATGAAGTTAGAGAAGAACAATTATATAAGCAGTAAATATGGGGAAAGTTTACTTTTAGAGATGTTAACTAGGGCTTCAATATTTGAAGGTAAGGGCCTCTAACAAAATCTGAAATTACATAGCCACTTTCATTGTTCCATTACAATGCAAGTCTTCTGCAGGCGAGGCATTTCGTTTTTGTTTTCATAATTTATAGAATTAAAGGTCATAGAATAACAGGATCATAAAAAAGAAGGGACCTTTAGTGTCACAGAGTCAAAACCACCTTACTGGACAAATGAAGAATCCAGAGCACAGAGAGGTTAAGTAACTTGTTGAGATTACAAAGGTCTGAGGCAGGATTTCCAATTCAGATTTTCTGACTAAAAATCCACCCTTCTATCCATGATACCAATGATTAGCATTCAATAACTGCTTGTCAAGTAAGGTAGAAAGGGAACAATGATTTCTTTTGCAATATGTGGTAGAAGTAATGTCTCATCCATCCCTCTATACGTATTAGGATAATTTTCTCTTAAAAGATATCAAGCCATTATTCATGACTTGGTTGGTTCAAGGGACTAATAGCTCAGACTTTTGATGTCTTGAGAACAAATTAATCAGAAGATCCAGTGGTGAGTCTTAGAAGAACTGTTGGTTGGTGAATCAAGAAGTCCAGCTCAAATAAAGGAGCTTCTCTCATTTGAGTTCTCAATGCCTATTTTCTTCCTGCTGTGGCCACATACATACCTTTTTATAAACAAAAAATTTATGTGTGCCTAATTATATTGTAGTATTGAACTTAAACTATCAGCATACAACATATTGCTGCTGCTACTACTACTACTATTATTAAAACTACTCCTTCTACTATTACTTCTGCTGCTACTACTACTGCTATTACCCCTGCTGCTGCTTCTATTACTTTTACTATTTCTGCTATTGCTATTACTACTGCTGCTGCTGCCATTATAGTTATTGCTACTGCTGCTGCAACTATTACTATTACTACTACTGCTGTTGCTACTATTGCTATTACTTCTGCTATTGCTACTACTATTATTACTACTGCTGCTGCTGCTACTATTGCTATTACTATTTCTGCTGCAATTGCTACTATTATTAGTACCTCTGTTGCTGCTAATAGTACTTCTGCTGCTACTATCACTACTTCTGCTGCTACTACTACTACTGTTACTACCAATTATGATGATAAATGAGTTATATAGCTCTTTCTAGTTTGCAAAGTATTTTATATAGTGTATCTAACTTGATTCTCAAAACAATCCTGGGGAGGTAGATTCTATTATTAACTCAATTTTACAAATTAGAAAACTAAGATTGAAAAAATTGTGAATCTTAATCAGGTCCATATAGCTAATGTATCTGAGGCAAGATCTAAACTCCTGAACAACTAGCTGCTTTATTCATAAATTCCCATGAGGCATTACATTAAACTTGATCTTGTTTTCCTGTTTTTGTATTTTTAGCAATATATTTTCCAACCAATTTATAATGATTTATTCATATTCATGAGTCAATGGGATTATGATAACTTTGTTACCTCAATCTGATATTTTCTCTAAAAATAGTTTTAAGGTAAAACCACTCTTTGTGCTAGTTTGAGAGACAAAAATTATTTTGGTTCTTAAAGAAACAATTGCTAATGATATTTGTGACAAAATATCACTCACTAGCTTAATGATCTAACATTAGAATTAATCTCAAGGAAACATAGAAGAATAAAGCATGGAAGCTAAAGGGTGTAAGATATACTAAAATAATTTGAAGAAACATGGAAAAATTAACCTGAAGAAGGAAGGCTCAGATAGGGATATGGTAATGAAATTCAAGAATATAAAGGACTGTCACTTGGGAAAGAGATTAGGCTTAGTTTAGTTTTGGTTTTGGTACTAGAGGAAAAACTACTGAGCAATGCATAGAAATAACAAGGAGAAAAGATTTAGCTTTATATAAGAAAAAACTTCCTAATAACTAGACTTTTTCAACAATGAATTTTCTTGGGAGGGATTGAGGTTTTACCTCATTGAAGATCTTTGATTAAAGGCAAGATGTATATCCAAATGTGTTATAGTAGATATTCTTGTGCATGGTGAGATTGGAGAAGATAGCCTCTGATCTTCTATCCAGTTTTGAGATGTATATGATTCTATGAAAATTTATTTGACCAATATTTTCTGGTTTTGCTTAAATCTGTCAAAAGCAAATTCAAAATTCTGATATCTTCTCTTTGGTCTTTCAGACTCAGAATGGATAAAATGTTATTTCTATATCTCTATTTGTTTCATTATAAATGCCATAATTTCTTTTAATAATCAGAAATTTTATTCTAGTTAGTTCTCAAAGAAAATTAAAAGCCTTTGAGTGGAGTAAGAGCAAATGAAGTAGAAAAAAATACAAAGTCTCATTTCAACCTTTGATCCCAATTCCAATAAAGATAATGAATCCAAATGAGAGATTTTCTTTTCCTTTTTTGTGATTCTGTTGGGTGGGATAACTTACAACTGAGATTTTGGGCCTTATTATTATGTGAATATAGTATGAGGATATGTTCTCTTGGATCAAAATTATATTACTTATACTATTGGAAAAAGACCTGAGGTTAGGAAATTCCATCGTTCAATTTCCAAACCCTCAAATGAAGCAATTCAAATGGAAATTTCAGTTCAATAAATTTTCAGTGTTACTTTTGGTTCCCTCCACTAACATTTTTTCTGTGGGGCCTCATTGTGGTGTGAAGGTGACCTGCCTTCTGGAAAGTTATGTCATCAGAGTTCACAGTCTGGCAGATCTTGCTAAGCTGGACAAGATCATCATAGTAATGATGACAAAAATAACTACCATTTAAATGGCAATTTGGAGTTTATAGAGTAGTTTACCTATATACATTTGATTCTCAGAGGAATTCTATGATGAAGTTAGGACAAGGAGTATAATTCTCCTTTAAAATATGAATACAGGCCCTGTTGCTAATTATGTCTGTTGGTTGTAGAACTCAATTATCATAAAGCTAGCCATTAGTTAGGATTGTATTTTTTGACCATCGCAATTTATGGAGGCTGTTTCTCAAGGACCAAATGTTTATAATCTATATAGAGGGAGTACCCACATTGATAAAATTATGACTCTTTAGAAAGAAGCACTGAAAGATTTGGGGGTGTCATAGGATTTGATATACATAAAAAACTTGGAATGGGTTAAAAGCACATCCAGTTCTATATTGTTTGCCAAGATTATTCTAAATGGAAGTTACAATTATTGAGGTTTGAAATGATTATATTCTTCATAATCAGATAATTACTGCCACACAGGACGTTCAAATACCCAAGGCAGCAGAGAGGTTAAGAAGAACATTATCTATCAAATGCTCCCTGGAATTTGAATCACCAACAGAAGGATTTTTTTTAAATCCACTTACGGAGCCAGAGTGAAATCCTCAGTTATATTTCAGTTTTTTTGAAAGCAAGTTTTGGATACAGTTCATTTTTTCATCTCACAACTGTCCCAGATGAACAAAACCCTGGAGAAGGCTTTCTTCAGGCCATTTAGGGCTCTTCTTTGATAATGTCAAAACAATGACCTCATTTGGAAGCCACATGCTGGCAGGCTAGATGGACACAAAAGCTTTTAGCTAAAAATTCTGAAGCAATCAATTCAAGATGGCTACTATGGGCTAGCATTTGCTCAAAGAGACTGAGGGAGACAACATATTGCTACATCTCTTCCCCAGGTTACAAAACACATCAGTACTAATGCTGAATACAACAGGGTCTGCCTGCCAAACGTGACAAAGGGAAGGCCACTGCCTGTGATTTCCACACCCCCAAGAACCATTTCCAAACTATATTTCCATCCATTTGTTCCTCCTTCCTTTTCTCCCTTATGAACATTAAGCAGTAGAACTCAGAAAATACATGATTTCATCAGATTAAAGTGTTGTATTTGGAATAGAAAAAGTGTGGGCATTATCAATGTGTCAACACAACAACATGAGAATGAGCCTTATCTAATAATATGAGCACTGAACTGTGTGCTTTCCTAATCACAGTGGAGGCTGGGGGTGGGGAATAACTGGGCATAATCCAACCTCATTGTGGGGGGGGTAAAGAAAAATTAACTGGGACACATAAAAAGCACAAAGCCCTTGGTTATTTTGAAGATGTGAATAAAGAAGCTGAGCAAAGCATTTCTCATGGCTCATGTAATTAATAATAATATTAACTCACATTTATATGCTCTTTAATAGTCTACAAGGCACTTTCTTCAGAGCCCTGGGAGGTAAGTAATGAAGGTATCACAGATGATTCATAGTCACAGATTGTCAGAGTTTGAAAGGACCTTCGAGATCATCTTGTTCAACCCGTTCATTTTACAGATGGGAAAACTGAAACTCAGAAACATTCCATGACTTATTCATAGTAGTATAGCCAATAAGTGGGGCCAGCACCCAAACACAGGCTGTCTGGTTGTAACACCTGTGCTCCTTTCCCACAGCTTAGAGAATGGGTAAATGTATAGTGTTTATGGTCTGTTTCAATTTTCCTTTTCTCAGTAAGGAAGGAAAGAAAATGGAAAAAGAGAGAGGTATAGACAGAGATGAGAGAGAGAAGAAGGAAGGAAGGAAGGAAGGAAGGAAGGAAGGAAGGAAGGAAGGAAGGAAGGAAGGAAGGAAGGAAGGAAGGAAGGAAGGAAGGAAGGAAGGAAGGAAGGAAGGGAGGGAGGGAGGGAGGGAGGGAGGGATAGAGAGAGAGAGAGAAAGAGAGAAAGAGAGAGAGAGAGAGAGAGAGAGAGAGAGAGAGAGAGAGAGAGAGAGAGAGAGAGAAAGAAAGAAAGAAAGAAAGAAAGAAAGAAAGAAAGAAAGAAAGAAAGAAAGAAAGAAAGAAAGAAAGAAAGAAAGAAAGAAAGAAAGAAAGAAAGAAAGAAAGAAAGAAAGAAAGAAAGAAAGAAAGAAAGAAAGAAAGGAAGGAAGGAAGGAAGGAAGGAAGGAAGGAAGAAAGAGAGGCAAGGAGGGAGAGAGATGGGAAAGACAAGGACAGAGACAGAAATAGAGACTAAGAAACAAAGTATTAGATTAAGTTACATTCATTGAGAATAGAGAAAAAATGTGTATGTGTTTGTATGTGTTTATTTTCATATGTATGTATATGTATGTATTTATGTATGTTTGTATCCAAATATGTGTATTTGATAAGATTAACAGGAAAAGGGCATTCCAAAAAAAAAAGAAAGCAGATTAAAGAATACTGGTAAGAATGCATATGTCCCTGAATAGAACAATTTTCCAGAACCATACATTTGGAATATAATAATACTTTCATCTTGAGGTATCTTTGGCCAGCCTGTGGTTCATATAATATTAATCTCTCTATTGTACACTGTTGATTTTAAGTCGAAAATGTAAAATTGCCCTGAGGCAATCTTTGGAGGATAGAATCTTTAAGCTTACATACTATGAATAGTCGATGTGATTTAATGAATGAAGATCCAAACTTGGAAGGTCCAAACAAGGTAGATGTAAATTGTAGCCCTATCTTTGGCACATACTGGCTATTTTAACCTCTTAAAGACCTCCATGCAGTTTTCAGACTCTAAATTACAGAGAAGTTACTCATCTTAATTGGTGGAGAAAGTTTCCAGACAGGGAGCTCCACATACTAATAAAATTACAAATATGTACCAAATATAAACACAAAAACACATTGTTTTAAAAAGCTAGGAAAACTAGGAAGTAGACAATTTCAATCAACTTTGGTCAATTAACAGAGTCTATTTTGAGTCATTAAGTCTGGGTAAAGATCAAAGTTGTAGTAATAAAAAAAATAAGAATAATTCCTCTAGAGTCTTTTGTTCGCTACTTGCAACTCACTAGGACTTATATATATATATATAGTCAATGCTCTTTTATTTATTACTGTTACTTATCAATGATTACTCCTCTTTTTCTTTCCCCACAAACTCCCAACTTATAAAAACAACATGTTTGTCATGTCTAAAAATATATGATTCATTCCATATTGTGGGCCTTCATCTCTCTGCTGAGAGGTGGGAAAAAAAAGTCTTAATATCTGTCCTCAAATGGGTGATAGTAACTTACTAGAATGTCACTTTGACTTAATATTGATTCAGAGAGTGACAATTCTAAGTACTTATGATCATAATATTAAGAGTTATTCAAAAGAAAAAGGATAGAGGGATAGAAGGAAGGGAAAAGAGGGAGAAAATAAGACTGAAATCTGCCTTGAAGCTTCCTTTTTCTTGCAAGTTGACCAAAAAGTTAAGCTGGTTTTAAACTGATAACAAAAAGAGGCATATCCCTGGCACAGGGCCCAGATAACAACAATTATATATACCTAAGGGGGATGAGTTTAATAATCTCATTTCAGCACTCACTATGCACTGGCATGCAGAAGAAACCTACTGTACCATGTTGAATTAATAATATGCTATAGTCCATTGCTTGGGAGAAAGGAAAGGAGAAAAAAGCAAAATTTACTTTTTTTGCTTTGTCGAGCAATGAGATTGGGAAGGTGGTATCAATAATAGATCTAATTCTTGAGCCCAACCCCAAAGGGAAAACAATCATTGTGGGGAAAGGCAAAAGATTTGGGCCAGATAAAAGAGAATGGAAATACAGAATCATGGAAACCAAGAACTGAAAGGGATTTCAGAACTCAGCTAGCCCGACCCACTTTAGGTGTGTCCCCAATAACCCAGCCTCTTTTTGAACACTTCCACTGATGGGGAACTTTAAATGTGTTGAGGAAACCTATTACATTTTTAGATAATTCTAATATCAGAAAGTTCTTTATTCCATCATTGATTCTAGTTTAGCTCTTTGGTTTCCCATAGAATAAGATAAAATCTTCTGCTTAGCAGTACATTCAGATCACTTAAGATGCTGACCATCTCTCAGTTTTATCTAGCTACCAGTCTTTTCTTCTCCAAACTAAAATCTTGAGGCTATTTGTTTTTTTTAGTTTGTTTGATTTTTAGAAATTTGTATTTTGTATTTTGTATTCAGCCATGATTAATGAAATTATACATCCTGAGAGTCATCTGCATTACGCTTAAAATTTGTAAATTAGATGCCAGTTTTGAACTATGTTCTTTTCATTTTTTTCAAAGTTAACCTAACTAAAACATTATTAAGGATAAAAATTATTTCTAAAGAAATATCAATGTTTTGTTTTTTCCCTTATTTCTGTTTGGAAATGTGGGGGCAGCTGGGTGGTACACTAGGTTAGAATGCCAGTCCTGAAATCAGACACTTAACTTACTATGTGATACAGGCAAGCCACTACCCTGTTTGCCTTAGTTTCCTCATTTGTAAAACAAGCCAGAGAAGCATATTTGCCAAGAAAACCCTATAATAGGGTATGAAGTCAGCCATAACCAAAAAAAAAAAAAAAAAAAAAAAAAAGCACTCAGAAGTATTGTATTTGTAATTCTGTGTCTTCCCACTTCTTAACTATAACTATGGAATTGTAAAGATATTCTAATAAAAAATTCCATATGTAAATATTTAGGTGTCTTCTTAAAATGTTTCTGGAAAATTTTTATAAATATATAGTTAGTATAATTACTAAAATTTTTAAAATATGGACTTCTGTTTGATGGGCATAGGAGTTTCTTAAGTGAAAATTTTCCATGAAAAGAGATCAATCAATCAATCAACAAACATTTAAGTACTCATTAGGCATATAAAAACAAAAAGGAACCAGTCTCAATTCTATTGTGGTAGACAATGTGAGTGTGTGTGTGTGTGTGTGTGTGTTTGTGTGTGTGTGTGTGTGTGTGTGTAAAACACATAAACCTTAACACATATGCATATATTTATGCGTGTGTAGTATTCATATACTAATTAGATACTAACAGTCATAGATACCAATCTGACGTCCTACACTTACTAGCTGTGTGACCTTGGAAAATGTTTTAATTTTTGTTTGTTTCAGTTTCTTCAACTGTAAAATTAGAGATAATAATTGCACCCACCTCCTAGAATTGTTATGAAGATCAAATGAGATAATAATTGTAAACTTAAGTATATCTGTAATGTAATAGTACCAGATAAATGTTCGCTATTATTAATAGTAATATATGCAATATACAGATAGATTATATATGTATAATATAACAAATATATACATATATAAACAATATGTATGTATATCTGGGTCATATGCACATAAAATCAGATATAAGGTATTTTATTGAGCAAGAAAGACTAGCATCTAAGAGAGAAGCGTTACATAGTAGGTACCATCTGAGCTGAGTTTTTAAGAAAATGAGAAATTAAGACAGACATTTAGCCTACATAAAAGTCTAAAGAAAGGAGATTTAGGATCACATATGAAAAAAATAGCAATGTTGATTTTGGCTGGACTAAAGGATGCATGAAAGAAAGCAAAATATATTAGATTAGGGTCATGTTGAGAAGAGTTTTAAATGCCAAACAGGAGAGTTTACATTTGGTTCTAGAAATAAAGGGAAGCTTTTGCAGTTAATTGAGTATGTGAGTGATATGGTTAGATTCTATTTTAGGAAAATTACTTTGGGATTTGTATGGAGGATATATTGAAAATAAACTGAGTCAGAAAGACCAATTATGAGGCTAATGCAATACTATATATACTGATAAGATTCATTGAGGACATAAATTAGGGTGGCAGTTAGGATACGAGGATGCTCATGATTTCAACAGAAATGGAGAGGTTGACAGGGATTACAGGTCTAGGTTGGGGAGAGGAAGGGGAATGGGGAAGATAAGTTCTATTTGGGACATGTTGAATTTGAAATCTCCATAATACATCCTTTTTGAAATACCTAATAAGCAGTTGGTGATGAAGAACTGAAGTTCAGGAGAAAAAGAGGTAGGGCTGGATACAAAGATTTGGGAGATATCTATAAGAGATTACAACTAGACCCATGGAAACTATTAAAATGACTGAGAGTATGGACATAAACAAGAAGAGGGTCCAAGACAGAGACTTGAATTGTGGCATGATATTAATGATAATCTAAAGATTAAAAAGTGGTCATATAGGTAGGAAGAGAATCAAAAAGAGGAATGGTACTAAAACCCAGAGAAGATTATCAGGGAGGAGAGGGTGGTCAACAATGACAATGACACAGAAAGATTAAGCATAAGAAGATTGTTGATAACCTTAGAGAGAGCAGTTTCAGTTGAGAGAGAAACAGAAAAAGAGACAGAGACAGAAAGGACAAAGAGAGGCAGAGAGAGACTGAGAAAGATAGAGACAAAGACCAGAGCAAGACCGAGACTTCAAGTTGAGAAATGAATGAAGAAAGAAAGCAAAGGGGGAAATGTAGATTGGTAGTAGTTTCTAATAATTTAAAAAAGCAAAGTGATACAGACTGATACTCTAGGGGATGGTAGACTTGAATGAATTTTGCTTGGAATTTTTTTGGTTTTGTTTTTATTTTTTATAGGATGAAGTAGATTTGGGAGTACTTCAAGTCAACAGGGAAGGAAACAGTAGATTGGCTGAGATTGCAAATTATAAAAAGAAGACAGTAGAGCGAATTTGGAACTAATCTGAAGATGATGGGAGGGTGCAAGATTACTTACAGAATAATTAGCTAGCTCTTCCTCAAAAACTCTAATATAGGAGAAGAGAATAAATAGGAAGTCAAGGAGTTGTGAAATATACACAAGGGAAAAAAGGAAGTTCAGGGTCAGTGGTCTCTATGTGGTTTTTAAAAATTAATTATTAGATTCAACTTTGAATTTTAAGTTGTTTTGGGAATGAATCATCATCAGTTTTTGCTTTTTGAAATGTCTTTTTTCTTCTCTATTTCTTATGTGTTCTACTTTCTCTCAACTCCCATAGATTGGAAGTCATTTTAAACTGTTCTAAATAGTTTTGCTTTAATAGATGAAGATTTTTTTCTTTATTATTTGTGAAACATGTTGTTTAGTTTTGAAATTCTAAGATTTAGTAATTTCTAGACTTGGAGGTTCAAGTTAGGATTATGTCAAAGATATATAAAGTATATCAGCACTTATGGTATATTTTCAAAACTTCTATTTTATTTGCCACAAAATTGTATTCAAGTTTTTTCCCACTAATCATACAGTCTGACAGTCCTAAGATATTTATGTTATTCTATATAACCTATTTTCAAAGTCAATTGCAAATTCACATTCTTAAACATGCTTTTTGCTTTCCTTCTTTCAAATTTACTTCCACTTCTATATTTTAGTCTTCTAGATTTTCTTTTTCAAAACCTCTACTGCTATGAAGAGATTCTCCATCATATTTTGTAAGTTGTCTACTTGATTATTTATCTTGCACAGGTTTTTTGAGAGCTCTGATTCTTGACCTATTTTCCATCCTACTATCTTATTTTAGATATTTGATTTCTCTTTTGAGCTATTATAAGAATGTCTTATTACTGTTATGGGATCTCTAGGAAATAGACTTTGTTCTCTTTTTCACTGAGAGTTTAAAGTATTATACTTAATCATTCTATTTCCATAATTTAAAAAAAAGTATATATTTTTTCTTTGTATTTAGAAGAGTCTTACCATGAGAGGTGGAATGGAAGAAGGAATACGTATTTATTAAGTACCTATTGTGGCAGGCAGTGTGCTAAGAATTTTACAAATATAATCTCATTTGATCCATTGGTTTACTCACTTGGGAGCTTAGCTTCTACATAGTTCTCTTGGCCTTTTTCTGCTATTTCCTATAGCTCATCTCACCTTCTCCTCATCACTGATTTTCCCCTTCCCTTTCTACTGCCAGTGTGCCCACATTTCATCCTAAAAGTGAACCTAAACCTGAGTAGTCTCAGTAACCTCTATCTAGGAAGTATGAAGGTCTGACTGAGTTCTTGCTTTGATAAATATAACTGGGAAAGAATAGATCACAACTAGATTTCTAGGCTTCTTTCCCTTGGGCATAGAAAATGCTTCTTTTACAAACTTTTCTGCCCTTTAGCATCTTTCAATTCACTTCCTTTCCATATACCTGTTAAGCAGAAGCAATATATCCACCTTCCATGGGGTACATAGTGTTATGTATGACTCACTTCCAAAAAGAAACCAAGCAGGGGGTCACAGCTTTGGAATGGCTACCTGCAATAACTGGGAACTTTTCATTGCTTGGTTCTCTTCTATAATATCAGAAAACTTTGCCTTGAATATAGATATTTCTGCATTCTTTTCTTGTTAACATAGATTTAACTTCTATAGATCTGGGGCATTTCTTTTTGGGGTTGTTAGAGTATCTAGTCAATATAAAAAAAAAAAAAACAGCTACTCTGCCATTTTCCTGAGAATATTTTGGAAGGTTACCAGGTTAGCTCAAAATATTGGATTTCTTTGTCCAGTGACATTTTAATATTCTGTTGTTTCTGCTTATTAGATACAATATATTGGGACAAATGGAGTTGATGGCAGAGTGGAGAAAGCATTCTAGTTGAGCTCCCCCAACATTCTTTCCAAACAATTTTAATAAAATACATCAAATTGAATTCTGGAGCAGCAGAGACAACAAAAGGTCAGGGGGAGACAATTTTCCAGCCCAAGCCAACTTTGGACATCTAAAGAAGTCTCTGACACTGGTGTCAGAGCTGACTCAAATACCACCTAGCAGCAACATTAGCTATGAATTTTGGCGAGTGCTGCAATAGCATCAGCAATAGCTTTCGAAGTTCTCAGGACAGAGCCTGCAAGGAGATAGGGCAATTGGGCAGAAAAAGATTACAGGGTACTCCTGTACTAGCAATTGGAGCAAGACCTGTCTCTGTTTGGCAATTTCTGCTCATAGTTCCAGGATGGAGAAGAGCATTTTCAGTCATCAGGGAGGAGAACCTAAGAGGAACAGTATCACTTATGGCTGTGAGAAATTGGGGGTAGCAATCATGTTCTCAAACAATGGCAAAAATAAATCTAATTAAAAGAGAAAAGCTGAAAAACTATATCTTGCTAGAAGACACCACAAACAGTGAAATAATATTCATACTAAACATATATATGCACCAAATACCAAAACATCCGGATTCTTAAAGGAAAAATTAAATTAATTTGAGAATATATAGTAAAACTGTAACAATGGCAGGGGATGTCAATTTTTTTCCTGTCAGAGATGAATAAATATAACCATAAAATAGATAAAGAAGTTAAGGAGATAAATATAAAATTAAAAATATGATACAGATATGATAAACATCTGGAGAAAATTAAATGAGAATAGAATATATATTTTTCTCAACTGTACCTGGCATCTTAACAAAAAGTGATCTTGTACTAGGTCATAAAAAATCTCACAACTAAAATCCAAAAAGCAGGCGTTTAATGCATCATTTTCTGACCATAACATGATAAAAATTATATTCAATAAAGGGTCATCAAACAGATTAAAATTAATTGTAAACTAAATAATCTAACCCTAAAAAATGAGAGGGTCCAAGGACAAATGATAGAAACAAGCAATAATTTCATTAAATAAAATGACAACAATGAAACAAGCATACCAAAATTTGTGAAATACAGCCAAAATAATATTTAAGGGAAAAGTAATGACTCTAAATACAAATGTTAATAAAAGAGTGAAAGAATAGATCAATGAATTAAGCATGCAACTAAAAAAAACTAGAAAAAGAACAAATTTAAAAATCCCAATTAAACACCAAATTGGAAATTCTGAAAATCAAGAGAGACTAACAAAATTAAAAATTAAAAAAAAAATGAATTAATAAATAAAATGTGACTTCAACAAGGAGCAAATTAAAGATTCTTAGATCTTGGATATTTAACATCTCTTTACAAATCCTTTCTCAGTACTGAGGACATCTAGGGTATTTCTACATCATATCAAATATTTGTAGATACTGAAAAAGAAAATGCTGCTAATTCCGTGAGATATTTAAAAACTAAACAGTTGTCTCCTCGGAGTCACACCACCTAAGATTTTGTTTCAGCAAATAGAATTAAAATAATGTTTTAGGGGGAAAGAAACTTGATGCAATGTTAACCAAGCTCGGAATTCAACTTTAAAAATAAAGATATCTTTTTCATATGCCATTTTTCTGAGGTAGTGGAGATAAAAAAGAGGCCAGAGTTTGAATTCTGCCTCTCATAATTATGTGATCATGGTCAAGTCTGGTGGAGTCAGATGTCTTCTGAAAGTCTCAGGTTCTTTATTTATAAAATGAGAATAACAACAGCTTGTCTATTTGAAGTGTTCTTATGATGCTCCTAATATAATAAATACAAAGAATTGTATGGATATCTAGCCATGTTTCTTGCTGAAGGAGATCAGTTTCCTACCCTCTCGGTTATCATAGAATAGCTATAAATATGCCCAGAGAAGTACATAAAATATAGAGCTAGAAGGCAAAGGTCACTTAGTCTAAATCCTCATTTTATAAACAAAGAAAATGAGTTCCAGGAGAGTAAAGTGAATTATCAAAGGTGGCCAGGAAATAATAAGCAAGCTAGAATCCTTTGATTCACTGTGATTCCATCCTATAAGTTAAAGCTATATCCTATTATCTTATTTATTTTGAATTTTAAAACTAGACACAAATAATTAATTATATGCTTGCTCCCTTAATTTTTTTGAAAGAGAAAAATTATTTTAAATGGCTGCATGGAGGAAAGGGGGAAAGCAGAAGATTAAAGTCTGAGTCTAATTTTCCTATTAAATTAAGTAGGTGACATTGGATGAATTGCTTGACATTTCTGAACTTCAGTTTCCTCATCAATAATATAAGGGGCTTGACTTAGATAATTTCTGAATTCCCTTTAAGCTCCAGGATTCTATTTACATTTCTAGAGTGAATTGAAACTTTGTTTCCTACGAGTATAAATTGGGTTCAGATTTTGGTGCATATTGTTAATGTTAATTTAAAAAGATCTTAGCCATTATGTGAAATTGAGCTGTCAATCAATAAATCTAAAAGTTAATGTTAAATTCTGATTTGATCTATCATGACCATCCCCATATGAAAGATATCTCTCAAGTAAAAAGTGCAGACATAATATTAGCAACTCATAATTGTTTGATAATAATTGTTTTTTTTAATATTCCAAATATATGCAAAGATAGTCTACACCAAAACTTGTGTTCCAAATTTTTCTTTCTCCTTCCTCCTTAGTCCCTGCCATAGAGAGAAAACAATCCAAAATAGCTCAAACATGTGCAATTATTCTAAACATATTTTCATATTCATTAGGCTGTGTAAGAAAAATCAGATCAAAAGGTGAAAGAAAAAAAAAACATAAGAAAAAAGCAAACAAACAACAAAAAGATGAAAATACTATATGATCCACATTCAGTCTTCATAGTTCTCTCTTTGGATGCAGGTGGCTCTCTCCATCACAAGTCTATTGGAATTGTCTTGAATCATCTCATTGTAACTCATAATTCTTTAAAAAAAAATTGTATTTTTTTTGGTTTTAACAACACTTTCATTTCCACTTCTATCTCGCTTCATTTCCAATTCACTAAGTGATCCCTTGTAGCAAAGGATAAAAAAGAAAGAGAAAATATAGTAACCATTTCTAACAAAATATGCAGTATATTGCTCTCATAATTTTTCACTTCTGCAGAAATGGGAGAGAGGTGCATTTCTTTCCTTTTCAATGGGTAAAGCTTTTAGTTTTTTGCAACTCCTATTTCTGTCAGATTTTAAGACTTATAAAAGAATGCCTTCCTCACAGACATCTGTATTTTTGGCTCCATTTATAGATAAGAAGATTAAGTCTCCAAGAAGTAAAATGAGTTGAACAAGTCAAAGAGCTAATAAGTACCAGCTAGGATTCAAACATAGTCTTCTGAGTCCAAGTTCGGTATTCTTTCCACTACATACACCATAATATTGTGTTTAATAGGGAGATACTCATTGGAATGCTGAAAGACATGTCTAAAGCTCTTGATTTAAGGAGAATCTGTTTGATGGGTCTATCCATGGAACACCTTTCTATCCTTTTAATCTGTTTCCAGACAGAGCTCCTTTATAATTTACACATTGAAAATTGTGCTTCTTGCATTATGAACAGTCTATCCAGCTTTTCTATTCCAAATACCATATCCAATTCCAAATATCACTTTATATGCATAAAATCTCTCAATGGAAACAACATAAGGGCTTTTCATGTGATCCTTCTTTATTAAATGCAGGAGGCAGGGGGTAAAATAAATCCCAGAGATTTTCATCACACAAAAAAAAGAGGCTTCCTAATTTCTATCACATTTACCCTAATTCTTTTCGCCCTGCTTCCAATGCAAAACAACCATTTCCCTACTCAGATGTGTTCAAGGGGTCTTCTCCCTTATTTCCTTGAACTCTGTCCTCCAACTGCTTTGCCACCCATGTCTGCCATCAGCTTTCGCTGTGGGGGAAGAAATGTTCTCATTTTGCTTTCATATTTTCAGTATTTCTTATTCTTTCACTTTTCTAAAAATAAACCACTAAAGTAAACTAAAACACTATTTACTATGAATTTCCTGGTTTCCTGGGGATTTAATCTGGTTGAAAAGTTTGGTTATAAGCCAAATATACAAGGTACAATTTCATGGCACAATTTATTAGATGTAAAGCCATATGGCCACAGAGACACTGGTGCCACCTGGTCATAGAGAGCCATAATAGCCAAGTCATCTAACGGGTTTCATCAGGAGAATGCTCATTTTCATTCCTGTTCAACATAGATCTTTAATTACCGGTGACATGTAATGGATCAAACAGAAAAGCCACTCTCATGCCCAATCACTCACAATCAATAAAGATCCATGGAGAGCCTATTTTACATACAACATGTAGGGGATATAAGAAAAATATTTGAATTGGTCTCATTCCACAAAGAACTTACAAGCTATCTAGGGAAACAGAATTAATGTGCATGAAACAACTTTATAGCAGTAAAATTATAATTATACTCACTAGAAAGTCAAGATCAGGGGTGTGCTGATAAATCAGGACATAATTTTGCATTCAATTTATATTATTAATGTTTTCTCCATCTCCTTTTAAAGTTTAGAATCAACAACAAAAAAAATTTTCAAGTCATATTCTGTTTGTGATTTCTGAGGTATAAATTCTTACACTGAAATTTTGACAATCAACTCTCCTGAATCTAGAAGAGTTGGCTCTAGCGCATTACTGGAGGGGAGCAGGGGGCAGGGGCTGCAAGATGGATAATGTGCTGGACCTAAAAGGAATCAGGAAGACTTGAGTACAAATCTGTCCTTAGCCATTTAATAGCTACGTGACACTGGGTAAATTAGTTAATCTGTTTGCCTCAGTTTTCTCACTTGTAAAATGGGGATAATAGCACCTAATTCCTAGGGTTGTTGTAAAGATCAAATGAGGTGATATTTAAAGTGCTTTGTAGACTTTAATATGTTACAAAAACTTCAATGCTACTTCAACTATGATGATAACCATGAAATCATAAAAGAGAGATCACTGCACACTGGAGTGCTCAGGGAAGACGTCATTAGGAGGGTGGGACCTTAGTGGGGAAGATTTAATTAAGGAAAGGGGGAAAGAAAACATCATATCATTGTCATATATGGAAAATATTTCAATGAGCAAACTCAATATTAGAATCATTGATAACAATGATTCTGTTTAATTTATCTTTAGGAGCTAGAACCCAAAACCCAACTTAAAAGTTCTGCACATGTATAGATTTCCTTTTGCAGTCTAAAAATGAAACAGGTCTAAGATCATGTACGAACTCACAATATCTCATTTCTCATTGGCTCCTTTTTATCTGGAAGATAAAATATAAAAGCCATTGTTCTGCATTGAAAACTCTTCACAAGCTGGCTCCCAATACCCCTTCCCATGCACTCTTCTAGTCATACTGACATTTTGGTTCCCCATACTGAATTTTTTATTCTTTTGCCCCCATGCTTTTGTCTAAGATGTCAGCTAGGTTTAGAATGTGCTCCCCCTCCCCCTCCACCTCCACCTCTTGGACTTCCTGGATCCCTTTAAGGAGTAGTTCAGGTATTGCCTGCTGTAGCAGGCTCTTCTGGATGACCCTCAGGTCATCTTTCCCCTCTCCCACAACATTTGTTAGCATTATTCTTATAAACAAACACATTGGTTGTTCCTTCCTAATCAGTCTTCATGCCCCAGAATATAAGTTCCTTAAAGGAAGAAACTCTTTCTGGTTTTGTGTTTTAATCCTAAGTAGTAGCACAGCGCATGACCCAAACTGGGTGCTTAACAAATATTGGTTCAACTGAACTCAAATGAACCTAGCAATTTCCTTTTTCCAATCTCTAGGCTCAAGACAGTTCTTCCTACTTTCAGCAGGGTATGTGATCTGTAGAAAAGAGAAGAAATTGTCCTTTCGTGGGTCTTCTGCTTCTCCATCTTGTAGGTAAAGTAATCAATGCCAAAACAAAACAGAACCAAAAGCAAAGCAAAGTCCAAGCCCAAAAATTGGGAAACAATAAGCATTTATTGAGTTCACCAGCAAGGGAACCTCATGTGTATGGGTGGAGATACCCTTAGAGAAAAAAATAACAAAGCTTATATAGGTTCCAATTGAGGCAGGAGATGAAATGGGTAAGGCTGGCTAAGGAAGTTAGTAACAGAAAACACTCTTCTTTAGGTTAGCTATCTCTTATAACTCTTCCCTAACACAATTATCCCTTCCATATGGAGGGGAGAGGGAGGTGGGCCATGGTGCCCCTCTCTCTGGAAAATTTGTGTAAACCTTTTTGTTTTCCCTTCATACCAGAGAAGACTGTTTTTTTTTTTCTCTTTTTTTTTTCTGAGATGTTTACAGAAACTTTTTTGTAAAATTTGAGTTAAGTATTTGGTTATAAGCTATACATAGGACAATGTTAAGTAAAATAGTATAGATAAACATATAGATAGATAGATAGATAGATAGATAGATAGATAGATAGATAGTTAGATAGATAGATAGATAGATAGATACAGATAGATGATAGCTAGATATTGCATTTCTGAGTTTCTAAACTTTTCTGTGTCACCTGCTAACTTTCACATGTCAATTGAGATTTCTGCAAAATTCCTCCAAAATTCCCATTTAATTTCTTATGCTTCTTTATAACAAAACCATTAAATATTGAAATTACAATGTGAAAAGTTACAATGTGGAAAGGATAACTGTAGATAGGATTGTCCTTGCTGTTTCAGCAGAAAGGAAGTGATGGGGGGTTACAATACAAGCAGAGTCAGGGATAAGATGAAGAAACTGCCGATAGAATGGAATTGCTTTAGTTTTCTCTGCTACCCACAGTCTTTAGAGTATTATCTCTCTAAATACCTCCAAGTGCTACTAAGGAAGAGAAGGGATAGCCATATTCTTTTTGTACCTAGCTTCCATTTTAGCTGCTGCCAAAAATAATGAATTGCCTCCTATCGAGTACAGAAACCTAATGAGAGCATTTGGTTTAAGTAGGAAGCTATATAAATTTATGGATCATTTTGTTAATGTGACAAAGAGCTTTAGAATAAAAAAGAGGTAAAATATTGGTACAAATGCTTGTATCATTATTATTCATGAAATACTACATGGCAAAGCTGCTAACTGTCAAGAGAGGTAATGAAATCACTCACTGTAAAAGGAACAATTATTGATTGGAAATTATTTGACTCAGACTCAATTGAAACCCATGATACAAGTTAGGACATCAATTAATGTCTTCTACTGTGAAAATGTATTATTCTCTGGGCAACAGTTTTACACAAAGGGAAAATGCATTGTCCTGGCGTGATCAGAAACTAACCTCACCAAAACTCACTAACTAGTAAAGCTTGAATTCACACATTTAGAAACTCACTTCTGTGTGGTCTCTGTTAAAATGCTAATGGAATTACAAATGCTTCCTACCATAATCAAGAAAGTGAAAGTCTAGGAGGCCAGACAGATCTTTAAAACTGGTCAAAAACTAAGTATCGGGGCATTGGAGCAAGGAATGAGTATGTAGGGATGTGCTTCCAAAAGTAGGACTAAAAGCAAGAGATAGATTCACAAAGCAAAAGAGAAATGTAGATAGGAAACAAAAGTCATTATTTAAAGGTCCAAACTGAGTCTAAGATCTGGGAAATCTGTCCAAGCAAGAATGGAATCAACATTGATACAGTTCCAAAGAACTGACAAAATTGCCCATGTCTCAGTAAAAGAGAAGTTAATACAATGAATGTTATCGTGTAGAGTCAGTGACCAATATCCACTAATAGATTTCATGGGTGGCTCAACAAAAGAAAAGTAACATGGAACAATATCACTAAGATGAGGAGACAAATAAAATCTGCTCCAATTCATAGTTGAGCATCATACAAAATAATTAAGGGTCACTTCTCTCATCCTCAGAAAGTTGAGAGTTGACATTCTAAAAAGCAAATGTGTCTTAGTTTCCTAAACAGAGCAAAATGGAAAAAAAAATCAAAGAACCCAGCACTGGGAGTCAGTAAATCAAGATTCTCCTTTTGGCTCTTCCAGTAACAAGCTCTATTACTAGATAAAGCCCAGGCCCATTTTTCTTCAGATCCTCATAGGCAAAATGAGAACACTAGATTGAGTAATCTCAAGTTGTTTTTTTTTTTTTTTTTTTCCCCAGGAGGAAGATGCTGTAATTGTTTTTCTATAAATTAAGATAATAGTATTGAAATAACTACATTTTGATAAGATAAACTGTTCTGAGGATTTAAGAATATATTGTAAATGATTTTTACCTACTTAGGTTTATACCTGCCCTGAAAATACTTTTCAAACTCCACAGTAAGTTATAAAACAGTTACTGACCCATGTTAATGGAGTGAATTTCTTTACCTGGAGTTCTTTACATCAGGAAATCACATCTGGCTCAAAAAATAAAAAGCAAATTATCATGAAAAGTGGGATAGGGCACTTTAAAACTACAATTCATGTTTGAGAAGTTTGAACAGTCAGAGTTCAGCACGGATAAGTACTTGTAAAGGAGAGAATGGGAAATAAGCTCAAAAAATATTTTGGCATTCCTATTGCCTATTAACTATAGCATCATGTTTTGGAGATTGGATTTACTTACTTCTCTCTTGAACCTTTGTTTTGATTAGTGCATGATATTATTGGCAACTTGGTAATCAGATTTTCAACTGCAGTGATTAAAAGTTTGTTGGTTATGATTTGCATTTATACATGTTCATTTGTTTATTCATTTAAGGAGGCTCACAATTGTAAGAGAAATTGCAAAAAAAAAAAAAAAAAAAAATGCAATTGAGATAAGCCACCACTAGATGGATGGAGCTGCTTTAGTTATGGCCCCATGGGCTAAAGACTAATCTTGATCAAAAGCGTTGTTAATAAAATTTTAGCATTTTTTCTGTGCCATCTTTATATTAAAATTTGGTCTCATTATAAAAGAAAATTATATCTTATAAATAATGGTTCCCAACTTGTATACAATGGTACTGTGGGGAGCTATAAAGTTATCAGGGAGCTTCTGAATCTATACATAAGCAAATATACCTTTTATAGAACAAATATGTCACCTTTATGTATTACTTTTTAAATAGCTATAGATGATATTTTGATGAACAAATGCAAATGCATTTCAAAATATTCCTGAATTTGTTGTACCTTTTTTGTCATTATGTATTTTTTTTCAATCAACAAATACAAAGAGTAGACTTTCTATAGCTTCCTTGATATTTAGCTTGTTTGCATCTAATTGTTTACATGTTGTCTTCTCCATTGGATTGGGAACAGGAACAGGTTTTTGTTTTTGTTTTGCCTCTTTTTGTATTTGTCAGTGTTTAGCACACTGTGTGACACACAATAGGTGCTTAATAAATATTTGTTGACTGATGAACAGAATCCTACTTAATCTATTTTTGATTATTAAAAATATTTTCCAAATATTTTCATCTTCTACCTCCCCTCTTCCTTAATTCCCTTTACTGCCTTTTATTCATAAACACATAGATGCACAGGAAAAAAAGATGACAAAAGTGAGGTAGCTGTGGTATTGTGGGAAAATCTCTGCATTTTGAGACAGTAGCTCTGGGCTTAGAATCTCACTTACTAACAGGGTGATCTTGGGCAAATTCCCTCATTTATAAAATAAATGAAGTTGAATTAGATGATGTCTAATGTTTCTTATGTTTAAGTTCCCCTGAATTCTATAGTTCTCAAGTGTCCATGTACCCCCAAGACAATGTAAAAAAACAAAACCTTTCCAATTAGTAGTAGAAGTTTCTTCTTCCTCTGAAGACCTCATTCATGCTCTTCTTAAAAGAAGTAGAAATGACTTCCTTTTCTATAACACATTAAAAACAAGTTTTAAGTCATAGCATCATGGGGTTTTTTTAGATTTTGAGCTAAAAAGGACATCAGAGGTCTTCAAATCCAAAACCTTCTCCCCTAGACTTAGAACTAGAAAGACTTCAGCGTTCATTAAGTCGAGTTCACTTGAAAACATGAGGACACTGGGATAGAGAGAAATTAGATGATTGTCCCAAATAACACAGGCAGTAGGTAGGAGAACCAACATTTGAAATTCAGGTCCTTGCCTCCAAATCCTGTTCTCTTTCCACATTGCTTTCTCAGTTATTGACAGGCAACTTGAGGCTTCAGGATCAATTTCTAAAAGAGCATGTATCCTCACTGGAACAAACTCTCTTAAAACAATTTAACAAGATTTTAAAAGAGATTTCATGACATGATGCTCATGCAGAGAGCACCAGGTGTCCTTGCAAATGTAGGTGGGATGATTTTTATTGTGTTTTGAGCCCTGGAGCTTTCCCTCAACTATTTATCACATCAGCACAAGGCTATTTTTATTAGAATTCAAGCTTTGTCTTTTCTCAGTGACCGTGCATTATTTGTTTGTTAGGGCATAAGGCTCACTTCTGGCTATCTTCTGAGTAAGCAGTAAAAATGTGTAAAAAGCACTTTCCCCATATGAGAGCAGGGTAGAGAGGCCAGATTTAAATAGTAGAATAGCATGGGAACAGTTTTATCACATCCTTACTAAACAGTGCAGAGGGAATTATATTGTTATTATTAATATTATTATTATTGGCCATTCACTTGTTTGGTATAGGCTAATGGCCCAAAAAGGACATAAGGTCAACAATGAATCCCTTCATAATATCTCAAATAATGAGTCAACACAGGTCAAAACAAAATAAATACTATTTCAATTGCTTCACTCACAAAACTGCCTAGAAAAACAACAATAGCATATAAATAAAAATTAATTCAACTGACATTAATCAGGGGTCTGCTGTGTGCAAAGGGAGGTCTTAGAAGCACTAGATGACTCATCAAGTTTAGAGAAAATGGGATCTCCATCCTTATAAAGTTTATAGTTGAGTAGCCTTATCTGTAAAATGGGATAATAACATCTACCTCATAGAGTTGTTGTGAGATTCAAAAGACATAATATAGGTAAATTGCTTTGCAAGCCTTAATTAAAATACCTATAAATTCTAGCTCTTATTAAATAAGAATAAATACCTACAAAAAGTGAAAGCAAAATGCTATTTGATGCATAAGATTATTATGGGTACTGAGGACATGGTGTGGGGCTTTGGGATACAATGATATACGGCTTGATAAGTACGATGGTGCTAGATTGTGAAGACCTTTGAATGCCACTCAAATTCAAAGCAAACTTAAAAGGAATTAGAACTTTATTCAATAGGCAATAGGAGCCATGGTGAGTGATTTTGAGCAGAGAATTGATATGTTGACCTCCTCCCATGCATAAGAAAAGTAGACTGGAGACAAATGGAAGCAGAAAGACCTATTACAATTAATGTCAGAGTGTAAGTGATAGCACAACTCTCAATAGCGTAGGGGATGAAAGGTATGGCCATAGGAATAGAAAGGAGAGTTAGAATCAGAGGAAGACTTTTCAAGCTAATAGCTTATGTGGGGTTAGAGAAAAGGAATAGTCTTAGGTTGGTTGGGTTATTGACTTGACTAACCATCATTAACAGTCAACTGAACAGAAAAAAAAAATCAATATGGAGGTCAACTGATTGTCCTTGATAGACTTCATATTGGCCAGAATTTATGTCTATGGTCCAGTTCATGATTCAAGATTGCATTTGATGGATCAAGACTCTGCATGGAATTGGATCCATTTATCATTTAATGCCTACTGAAGCCATAAATTCAATCTGCATCTTAGGAGGCCTCCTTTTCTAAACAGAAGTAACTTTTGAATTAAATGCAGCTGATTATATTCCCTTTTTTGGTGGGGGAAAGAATGTTAAGAGTTAATGGTTTTCTTTAAAGCAGAACTGCCTGTAGTCTTATGATTTATATGCTAAAAGGTCAGCAGCAGTTTTTCTTTCCCTTTTGTAATTTTTTAAAGAAGTAGTAATGGATTTGGCATTGCCATTCTAAGATAAAGGTAGCTTTTTCAAGATCATTCTCAGAATAATTATTAACACCTGTACTATGCTTATCCTAAAATAACAACCATATCCCAGTTTCTGAATACGATGACTATGTAGCCTAATTACAAAAAGTTGTCCAATATTGTCACCTACTTTTCTATCACCTTTCAAATAATTGTCATTTGTGTCTAAGGCTGCTAAGGACACTGAATATTTTCCAAGGTAAATTGCCCAGATGATGAATCATAAAATCATGAATTCAAAAATACATTCCACCACTTCAGTGATGTATACTTCAACCAATTTAATAAATTGTCAAGAATAGATTATAAAAGGAGGTTTTTCTGCTAAACAACTATAGAGGTAAGATTTTGCTCCATATAATCAAGAACTAACCATTTGCAAACTGAATTGTTGTCTAAAATTGCTCCCGTGACTCTCACACTGATACTGACAAGTGTATTTGAATGCCAGTGGATGGAAGATGCCCAAGTACTCTACATTCTGGACCTCCATCCCTTTTCTATAAAATGAAGATATTGGACTAGAAAATTTTTAAAGGTGTCTAATGACTTCATACTAATGAAAATATAATTGGGGCATGTTTAACAAGAGAAATGAAAATCAATTCAATCTAGTGTTTTCTAAGTCAACATAAGACAGACAGGGATGCATGTCTATTTGAGTTTGACATTACTGGAATGGTTGACTTAGATGGTCTTTTTCAGGTATAGAGCAATAGTCCTAATGCCTGGATGAATGACCTCTATATAAGTATCTAAGTGAGTCCTGGAAGCATTTGTACTCCTAAACTCTGTGATATAGCCAGCTGTATCATATCTCTCAATAAACCCCTGTGAAATATTGTGTTGGCTTTTACTTTCATCTCATAGTGTCAAGATCTTAGCAATTACCACATAACTAGCCATTTTAAAATATTTGATATCAATTGTTGGGGAAAGCATAGGAGAAAATGATCCTCTCTCCAATTTTGGAATTAGCCCTTAGAATCTAGGACACTGGGACAGCGGAAAAAAAGTACTGAACCTGCAGTTATAAATCCCAGGTCATCCATTTAGCTATTGGAATTGGAACAAGTCACTTCAACTCTCTGAATTTCAGTACTCTCAGTTTAAATTGATGATAATGATCCCTACTCTGTCTAACTCATGGGAAGGTTATGAGGATAAAATGAAATTAGATATGGAAATAATCTGTAAAATAAGGTTAATAGTAGCACCTACTTCATAGAGTTAAGAGCATTAAATGAGATAATATATGTAAAGTGCTTGGCAAATCTATATAAATCAATCAACAAGCATTTATTAAGCATTTATTACATGCCATGCTCTGGCAAACTTAATGATATAAATATAGAGAATCAAAGAATCTCTATTCTAAAAGAAGTTTACATCCTAATGGGTAAGATAATAACTGCATAGAAAAATATGTAGAGCATAAGTACAACATGAATCAGTATGAATTTATAGAAAATTCTATATAAATATAGAAAATTTATAGAAAATATAAAAATTAGTTTGGGAGGGAGGGCAATAGCAATTGGTGTCAATCAAAAAAAAAAGGCTTCATAGAGAAGATAGTGTCTGTGCTGTGCCATAAAGAAAGAAAGGAACTGTATTGGGCAGAAGTAAGGAGGGAGGAAGCACATTTCAAGCATGTAGGATACAGCAAAAGCATAGTAGTAAGAAAGTATTCTGTGTGAGCAACAGAGAGTCCAATATGTTTGGATCACAGGATGCAAGAGGGTGAATAACCAGTAATGGTAGAAATAGAGATCGGGGCCAGGTTGTAGAAGGCTTTGAAAGCTTAATGAGGAATGATTTCAGAAAAACTTAGAAAGACTCATATGAATTGATACAAAGTGAAATAAGTAGAAGTAGAAAAACATTGTATACAGTAAAAGCATATTGTATTATGAAATACTATGAATTGACTTAGCCATTCTCAGTAATAAAACAATCCAAGACTATCCAGATGGACTCATGAGGAAAAATGCTCTCTGCCTCCAGAGAAAGAACTGATATCTTAATATTAAGTGAAAGATACTATTTTTCTTTCTATCTATCCTTTCTTTTTCATTTTTCTTCCTTTCCTCCTTTCTTCCTTTTTCCTATCTCCTTTCTTTTTTTTTTTCTTTCATCCAGTCTTTCTATGTTTGGGTCTTCTTACACAAAATTATAAATATGTAAATATTTTCAATGATTGTATGTGTATAATCTATATCAGATTGCTATCTGGGAAAGGGGAGATGAAAGGGGAGGATATAATTTGGAATTCAAATCATTTTTTAAAAAATACAACAAATGTAAAAATTGTTTTTATATGTAGTTGGGGGAAAATAAGTATTTCTTTTAAAATAATACTTAACTGAGTTATTTATATGATTTTCTAAAAGCAATAAGGATTGACATGGACAGATCTATTCTTAAGAAAAGTCACTTTGGCAGCAGAATAAAAAGTGGATTGGAGTGGTGAGAAACTTAAAGGAAAACCAATTAGGAGACTCTTGCAATTATCTAACTGAAAGGTGATGAGTTCAATTTAAAATGGCAGCTATTTAGTACTCAGAAAGGGTCAGAAGTAATAGATAATGATAGAGATAGATAACAAATCAGGCATGTCTGATGAGGGATAATGAGTCCAGAATCATTCCTACAGTATGAATCTGGGAGACTGGAAGGATGACAATACTTCTCTCAACTGGAAGTTTGGAAGAAAAGCAGAGTTGGGGGAATGGAAAAGAAAAAAAGTTCAATTTTAGAGGTTTTTAACTAGAGATACCTTCAGGTCATCTACTTTGAATGATTGATTCAATGAGTGATTGATAATGTTGAACTTCAGTTCAGCAAAGACTAGGATTGTATATATAGATCTTTGGTTATAAAGAAGAATTATAAATCATTTTTGATCACAAAATAGAAAATTTTGACTACATCAAATTAAAAAGCTTTTGTACAAACAAAACTAATGCAAATTTGGAACTATGCTCAAAAAGTTATCAAACTGTGCATACCCTTTGACCCAGTAGTGTTGCTACTGGGCTTTAAGAGATCTTAAAGAAGGGAAAGGGACCTGTATGTACGAGAATGTTTGTGGCAGCCCTCTTTGTGGTGGCCAGAAACTGGAAAATACGTGGATGCCCATCAATTGGAGAATGGCTGAATAAATTGTGGTATATGAATGTTATGGAATATTATTGTTCTGTAAGAAATGACCAACAGGATGATTTCAGAAAGGCCTGGAGAGACTTACATGAACTGATGCTGAGTGAAATGAGCAGGACCAGGAGATCATTATATACTTCAACAACAATACAATATGATGATCAATTCTGATGGATGTGGCCATTTTCAACAATGAGATGAATCAAATCAGTTCCAATAGAGCAGTAATGAAGTGAACCAGCTACACCCAGCGAAAGAACTCTGGGAGATCATTATGAACCACTACATAGAATTCCCAATCCCTCTATTTTTGTCTGCCTGCATTTTGGATTTCCTTCATAGGCTAATTGTACACTATTTCAAAGTCCAATTCTTTTTGTACAACAAAACAACTGTTTGGACATATATACATATATTGTATTTAATTTATACTCTAACATATTTAACATGTATTGGTCAACCTGCCATCTGGAGAGGAGGAGGGGAAAAATTAAAACAAAAGGTTTGGCAATTGTCAATGTTGTAAAATTACCCATGCATATATCTGGTAAATAAAAACTATTAAAAAAAATAAAAAAACTAATGCAAACAAGATTAGAAGGGAAGCAATAAACTGGGAAAACATGTTTTACAGTTAAAGGTTATGATAAAAGCTTCATTTCCAAAATATATAGAGAATTGACTCTAATTTATAAAAAAGTTAAGCCTTTCTCCAATTGATAAATGGTCAAAGAATATGAACAATTTTCAGATGATGAAATTGAAACTATTTCTACTCATATGAAAAGGTGTTCCAAATCACTATTGATCAGAGAAATGAAAATTAAGACAACTCTGAGATACCACTACACACCTGTCAGATTGGCTAAGATGACAGGAACAATAATGATGAATGTTGGAGGGAATGTGGGAAAACTGGGACACTAATACATTGTTGGTGGAGTTGTGAAAGAATCCAACCATTCTGGAGAGCAATTTGGAGTTATGCCCCAAAAGTTATCAAACTGTGCATACCTTTTGATACAGCAGTGCTACTCCTGGGCTTATATCCCAAAGAGATTTTAAAGAAGGGAAAGGGACCTGTATGTGCCAAGAATGTTTGTGGAAGCCCTTTTTGTAAAAGTGGCTAGAAACTGGAAACTGAGTGGATGCCCATCAATTGCAGAATGGCCTGAGTAAATTATGGTATATGAATATTATAGAATATTATTGTTCTGTAAGAAATGACCAGCAGGATGAATACAGAGAGGCTTGGAGAGACTTACATGAACTGATGCTGAGTGAAATGAGCAGAACCAGGAGAGCACTATACATGTCAACAACGATACTGTATGAGGACGTATTCTGATGGAAGTGGATATCTTCAACAAAGAGAAGATCTAATCCAATTCCAATTGATCAATGATGGACAGAGTCAGCTACACCCAGAGAAGGAACACTGGGAAATGAGTGTAAACTGTGAGCATTTTTGTTTTTCTTCACAGGTTATTTTTACCTTCTGAATCCAATTTTTCTTGTATATCAAGAGAACTGTATGGATCTGCACACATATACTGTATCTAGGATATATTTTAACATGTTTAATATGTATAAGATTGCCTGCCATTTAGGGGAGGAGGTGGAGGAAGGGAAGGGAAAAGTCGGAACAAGTGAGTGCAAGGGACAATGTTGTAAAAAATTAACCATGTATATGTTCTGTCGATAAAAAGCTATAATTAAAAAAAACTATGAAAGCTAATAAGATTGGTAACAGAAAATGAAGAGAGAATAGAAAAGATCATATGGAACAGAATCTTGGGGAACATCAAGTGTCAGGGAACATGATGTGGCTATTGAGCCATTAAAAGCATATAAATGGAGCACCTAGATGACCCAGCAGATAGATATCTGGACTGGAATCAGGAGGACTTGAGTTCAAATTTGATCTCAATTACTAGTTGTGTGATGCTGGACAAGCCACTTAATGATGATTAATTCCCCCCTCAAAAAAAAAAAAAAAAAAAAAGTATGAAAAAAAGCAATCAGAAAGGTAGGAGGTAAACATGAGAGAAGAGGATCAGAAAAAACTGAAAAAGATAACATCCAGGAAGAAGGTGGTTAATAGCAGAGATGTCAGACATATATATAGATATATATATATATATATATATATATATATATATATATATATATATATATATATATATATATATATATCTCTATCTCTATCTATATATTCCACAGGATACATTCAGTTCCCTATTTTGGTGTGGCTCAAATTAGAATAAAATGCAGTTCTTATCTGATTTTAACATTTTGATGCATTACTTTTATTTATTTGTTTGTTTGTTTTGCTGAGGCAATTGGGGTTAAGTGACTGGCCCAGCGTCACACAGCTAGGATGTGTTAAGTGTCTGAGATCACATTTGAACTCAGGTCCTCCTGCCTTCAGGGCTGGTGCTCTATCCACTACGCCACCTAGCTGCCCCTTGATGTATTAAATTTTAAAATATTTCATTTATATATATGTATATACATATATATATATATATATATATACACTTATATGTTTTTCTAAGTTAATATGTGGATTATAGAGATCCTTAAGTGAGATTTCATGGCTCTTGGTTCTATTTCAGTTTGACACCACAGGTCAACAATGGCAAAAGCAGAAGATAGGGCAAGAAGGATGAGGATTGAGAAAAGAATCAGATCTGCCAGTGGAGGGATCATTGCTCACTTGAGAGGAAGAAGTTTGAGTTGAATAATGAGGCTAAAAGGCCAGATTGAAATAAGTTGAAGACTTTATGAGAGTAAATGGAAGCTTAAGTGTAGACAACTATTTTCAAGGTGTTTGGTTTATAAAGGGAGAGTGGAGATTTTTATTTATGAGATGGGGGAAAGACCTGATCATGTTTAAAGCCAATAGAGAAGGAACCAGTAGATAAAAGTAGTTTGAATAAGAGAGAAGTGAAAAGAGGAGAGGGAGAAAGAAAGGAGATGGAGTAGAGGTAGAGAAAGAGAAGGAGATAGAGAAAAAAAAAAGAGATTGGGAAGGAACATACTACCTCTTGGTTAGAATAAAGGAAACGAGAATGGAAAATTAAGTGAAAGGTTTTATCTTTGAGAGATAAGGAAAATAGGAGAAGATCATGTTGAATGGAGGGAAGGAAAAGAGGAAAAGAAAAAAAGGGAAGGGAAGGAGGGAAGGGAAAATGTGAAAAGAGGCAAATAAGTGATAATCTGGCCTTGGGCTATCCCCAGTTAGTCTGAATTATCTGCATTTTTTCCTTTCATCTTTTCAAAATAACCTTCACATATTCATCAAGTGGTATGTAGCTTATTTTTTTACAAAAAGAAGTAAAGTTTTCCTGAGAGGTCAGATCAGACTTGACAGCTGGGTTTTTGCCTGTCACCCAATTGACAGCATCTCTAGTGGGAAGGTGTTACTGAGGTTTTGAACTCTTTCTCCCTGTCAGAGTTATGTATTGTGGTCTGGGTGATCTACACCACCTGGCCCCAATTCAAAAAAAAAAAAAAAAAAAAAAAAAGAAAGAATAAGCTTTTTGCAGCAACCCTGTTCACCTGAGGATAATCTCTGGCGCCCAGGGCTATTCATTTGGGCTCCTTCATCCCTCCTTTGGGGAGCAGGGATGACACCAATAATAATTCAGCTCCAGTTGGATCCAATCAAGGTGAGAGGGCCCTTGTTGATCAAGTTGGCACCTTTCTCACACTAGTGTGGATGAAGTTCTCTTACCTCGAAATCAAGATGTATAACTATATGAAAATGGAACTAAGGATTCCCCTTATATAAGAGAATTTCAGGACTCATTAACATAATGGAAGCTTGGTATAGTTGATGGAGTCTTGGGCTAGAAATCAAATAGCTTGTGTTTGGGTCTCTCTGAAAAAAAGCTACTCTTACTGCATAAATCAGTTCTATGGACCTTATACTTTCCATCTGGCAAATAATGCCTGTCTGTTCCACTTCTCAGGATTATCGTGAGGATGAATTTAACACTTAAAAAAATAAACTGGTGAGTTATGTTAAGTAATTTGCAGTATGCTTCTCTATATATTTATCTCCTGTCCAAGTTAAACTGTAAACTCCTGTACATGGCCTAGGTCTTCCTAATTTTTATGTCTCTGCAGCAGGTGCAATTGAATAATAACTACTTCTGAAGAAATAAATGAATTACTTAAGTACAAGAAGATAAAGCAAAAAAAAAGTTATGATAATTTTTTAAACATTAAAACTGTTATTTCTGTATATACACTGTAAGAGAGAAATGGACACAAAAGGCCTAAGGGAATTATTTTATGGGATCTTTTTTTATCTGTCTTTTTAAGTAATTTATTTTAAACTTAAATAAAAAATAAGAAAAGAAAAAATTACCATGTGCATAGCAAAGCATAAGAGAAGATTCAAAACATAAAGCAATTAGTTTCCATTTCAAGAAAGCCTATATTATAAATAGTAGACATTGTGTTCATAGCGGTCCATCTTCTTTTTTTTTTTTGCTTCTCTGTAACTTTTCTTTTGTTCTCTGCTGTATGCTTTTTACTTTACTTTTTCCCTACCTCTTCCCTCCCCATCACACTGATATATGTGTGTATGTATATATGGATATTTGTACATATGTGTATATGTATGTGTATATATATATGCATATCCATATATGCATGTCTATATGTCTGTATTCAAATACATATACACATATACATTCATAAGCTTGTATGTAAGACTACTATGCTTGTTTCTACTTGTCCTTTGAAGTTGGATAACATCTTTCTGCATAACTCCAAATCTTTCCATATTTTTCTAAATCTACCAACTTATCATCCTATATCAGAGCAACATTCCAACCTTATACTGTCTAGCTGGTTTAAATAGTCTAAAACAATATCAATTAATATGACTAACAGAGTGTAGTTACCTTATTTCTCTCTTCCAATTAAATCTATTGTACCTTTTAACTTTGAGATTACTATTACCACCCCTGTTTTTTTCAATCTGATTCCTGATCTTCATTTTATATTTGTGTCTCTCTCTTTCATCTTTATAATACTTCCTGAAAGCAACAATTATTAAGTTCAAATTTTATGGGTGAATTCACCCACTTCATATTTTAAGTTATAATTATTTCCTATTTTCCTTACTGTCATTCTCACCCTTTTTCTATCCCTCATAACTCCTCTACTTTTCTTCTCTGTGCAACTTTTTAAAAGAAGAAAGGATTTTGGTGTTAGTGTCTGTTAAGTGATACACTTCTGACTTCATTAACAACAACAGGGTTATCAATAGTGTCTCTTTAAACTTTTTTCCACTGGATTTCATGTCAAATTTTTCATCTTGCCCATTTCTACAGGACCCCTTGTAGAAAAGTATTTAATTTGAACAGAACCAGAAGATGGCTGTACACTTCAATGTTGTATGAGGATGTATTCTGATGGAAGTGGATATCTTCAACATAAAGAAGATCCAAATCATTTCCAGTTGATCAATGATGGACAGAAATAACTACACCCAGAGATGAAACACTGGGAAGTGAATGTAAACTGTTAGCACTACTGTCTATCTTCCCAGGTTACTTATACCTTCGGAATCCAACACTTAACTTGCAACAAGAAAATTGGATTTACACACATATATTGTATCTAGGTTATACTGTAACACATGTAAAATGTATGGGATTGCCTGTCATCTGGGGGAGGGAATAGAGGGAGGGAGGGGATAATTTGGAAAAATGAATACAAGGGATAATGTTATAAAAAAATTACTCATGCATATATACTGTCAAAAAATTTATAAATAAAATAAAAAAATAAAAGTATTTAATTGTAAACTATGTCCTGAGAATTGTTTCTATTTGCCTGATGTGTGTTATATAAGAGAACTGTTTCCTACTCCCAATTTTTGCAATGAAGACCCCCTTTTTAGAGAGTGAATCTCATTTTCTATAATAGAAGTTGGTATCCACTTAGGCCATAAAAATGAGAAAAATAGTCAAATGAGTTGTCCTACTTCAAATTAAGTGCTTTACAAGATGGAGACTTGAAACAAAGCTGCTTGATCAATTAGTCAATCAATTCCAGGCACTGTCCTTAGTGTTGGGGATACAGAAAGAGGCAGAACATGGTCTTCAATACAGCAAGATAGTACTTTTATCTACTCTAATTGATTCCCTATCTCCCCCAAACTTTTTCCTCCATTCTCAAGTCCACTATAACTGTTCCCCTTTCATGTTTCCCAGCTGAGAACCTTGCTTCTTATATTACTGAGGCCATTAGATTTCTTTCTCCTTTTTGCTTTATTTCAAAAACTCTCAAGATCATTTCCTATTCTCTTTCTCCCAACCTCCAACAAAGAGGAGCTTTTCTCCTTAACTAGATCAATAGCTCTATATGTATAATTAATCTCATCTCTTCCCCTCCCACTTTATTAGGTGAATTTCTTTCTTCCTACATCTTCCTCTTCCCTTTCCCTCCTCTCTGTCCCTTCTCCCTCTTTCTTGCTCTTCTCCCTCTCCCTTTCCCCTCTCTCTTCCTCCCCCCTCCCTAACTGTCTCTGTGTGTCTCTCTCTTCTTGCTCTCACTTCCCTCCTCCTTCCCATTTTCCTCCCCTCTCTTGTGCATCCTTCATTACTATCTTCAAGCTCACTAGGGCTCTCTCCTCCATCCTTAATGGTCACTAGACCCTATTATCCCCTCAAGTTATAATCCTATATCTCATCTCCCTTCATCAATCTAGTTTTTTCCTTTTGTCTCTGATTGCCCTCAGTTCCTCTAATAATCAATGGCCCTTTAATCAGATTTTCCTCTCTTCTTTTTCTTCCTTTTCTGTCAAAACTTATTTGTATTTTGTCTCATTTCCTCAAAGTACAATTCTTTAAACCAACTGAATAAACTCATCATTACCATGTTCCTAGATTTTAGCAACTTTATATTTTACTCCTCCCAGATAGTTTAGTTTTATTTTAGCAAGGTCCTTCTAATGAACAACAAGCCTTCATCCACAGAGGTGACTTTAATGAGAGGAATCTCATTGATTCATGTAAGAAACATTCACTAAATATCTAAATAATATGTTTGGTTGCAGGAAATATAAAAATAAATGACACTATAGGTACCTGTCTTGTAGGAGATTAAGAGTGCAACGGGAGAGGAAGAAATATAACCCACACTGCACAAATTAATAGATTAATTTGATGAGTACATAGGTGAGAACTGACTACTAGAAGCAAAGCTATTGAGATGTTGTTTGAAAGAGTTGGGCTGGCCACGAAGTAAAATTCAGGTTTGACAAATAGATGGACTGAGTCCTATGCTAGTCCTTGTGGAATGTTTTTTTTTAATCATTTTATTGATATCTTTTTTTATAACACTTATATCTTCCAATATATTTATACTCCTTTCAAAGTGAAAGAATGAAAATGAGGAAAATAATGACAACACGATAAAGCAAATACATTGAAAAACCTTGATGTTATAATTATTCCTTAGGAGCACAGAGCCCCTGATATCTAGAAAATGCACTTAAAAAATTTTGGCCTTTCCTTCATACTAGAGAAAAATTCTGAATTTTTTCTTTTATGGGATATTTACAGTACCTTTCCGTAAAATATGGATTATTTGGTCATAGTCTCTGTGTCATCTGCTGGTCTTCACCTGTATTTTTTTACAGTTTATACAAAACTCCTCCCAAATTCCCATTGAATTTCTTTAGCTCATGATATATCACAACCATGATGAAGGAGTGGGAGGGTGGGCATAGATAGGTGGTGCAGTAGATAGAGCACCAGCCTGAATTCAGGAGGACCTGAGTTCAAATCTAGTCTCAGACACTTAACACTTACCAGCTGTGTGACCCTGGGCAAGTCACTTAACCCCAATTACCTTCAGATACAACTTGTTGGGAAACACTGCGATGTGGAAGGGATAAGCATAAATAAATAGTTATAGATAAGCACATATAACAGATGTATGTATAATTATAAATATATAGTTACATTAAAAATAATATACATATGTGCATATGAAATTTTATATATATATATATATATATATATATATATATATATATATATATATATATATATATATATATATATATATACATATAAAGCCAATGAGTAGAAATAGAGAAGGAAGATGGTGGAAATCATCTGGAGTTGGGGTTTGATAAGAGAAGAGAATCATTAGGACACAGAACAAAAGGACTCAATTGTATAGGACAGTAAAGAATTGAATGGCTAACTTGGGTGGAGCCTGGAGAATAAAAAAAGAAGTCAAGAGTAGGGATATTTAGAAACATATGTTATGTATGTACTGTGATGTGTAGTACTCCACTCTGCCAGCCTCATACCTTTGCAAAGAAACTGGGGAGATTTGTTATCATTTACAAACTTTGGTTGGGCTTTTAAAATTTTGCTGCCTTTTGTAATCTCAGTTCTGCCCAACCCTGAGGCAGTTGTCCTGAGTGACACACCTGTACCTCTGTAAGATGTCCATGCAGAGAGAGCTATGTGACTGGGACTGGGAGAACATGAAACTGTGTGTCTAAATGCTAAGTAGAGATATTTTTTCAGATGGCTGGAGAAGTTTGAGAGAGGCAAACTCAGACATTCCTAATAAGGGAGACAACATGCAAATATCTGTTTCATACAAGTTATGTAGGGCGTATAATAGCTAATACAATTAGGTTAGTTAATAAAGGTGGATTGGGACCAGATTGTAAAAGACTTCTAAAGCTAAAGATGGGAAGTTATGCTGGATCTTAGAAGAAAACAGAAGCCTTTGGAGCTTCCAGAGCAGGGAGTAACATGATCAGTCCTTATTTCAGCAAAATAATTTTGGCTACTTGAGAGAAAATCCTTGAGGAGGCTATTGCAGAAGTTCATGTGAGAGAGCATGAGGGGCTGAACTGGGTGGGGGCTATGTGAACAGAGAGAAGGAGATAGGAGCAGGAGATGTCATCAAGGTTGCACACAAATGATAGACTTCCAATACACAATAGATTTAGAGCTAGAAGGAACCTCAGGAGTTTTCTAGCTCAGGCCTTCTTAAACTTTTTCCACTTTGTGAACCTTCTCACCTGAGAAATATTTTTGCAACCATAGGTACATATATATATAAAATATCAGACATTTGCTGATAATAAATCATAATTTCATGACTCCCACTTTCAGTTATGAGATCCCATATGAGGTCTAACACCACAGTTTAAGAAACTGAGATCTAGCCCAATCCCTGCATCAGTGAGTAAACTGATCCCCAGAAATATTAAGCAGTATGCCTGAGGATTCAAAATCAGATCCTCTGATTCCATATTCAGCCTCTGCTTTCCAAGTATTCCCTTCTGAGTCTTCTTAAATAAATATATATATATATATATATATATATATATAAGCTAAGAAGTGAATCAAGCTCTTCTCAACAATGTGGTGATTCCAAACAATTCAAGACTTGGAAATGCTGTCCACATCCAAAGGGAGAACTATCGAGACAGAATTTGGATCAAAGCATAGTATTTTCACCTTTGTTTATTGGTTTGCTTTTTTTTCTTGTGTTTTTTCCCTTGTGGCCTGATTTTTCTTGCACAATATAGATAGATAGATAGATAGATACATACATACATACATACATACATACATAGATACATAGATAGATAGATAGATAGATACATAGATAGATAGATACATAGATAGATAGATAGATACATACACAGATACATAGATACATACATAGATACATAGATACATACATACATAGATACATAGATAGATAGATAGAAATAGAGATATAGATAGATATATAATTATATATATATGTTATATATAGAACTATGTTTAAATTGACTATATATGTGTATGTATATATATATATATATATATATATATATATATATATATATATATATATATATATATATATATATATATATATACACACATACATACATATATATAAACCGATATCAGACTCCTTACTGCCTGGGGAGGGGAGAGGTAAAGGAGAAAAGAGAAAAAATTTGTATCATAAAGTCTTACAAAAATAAATGTTGATAATTATTTTTACATGTATTTGGGAAAAGAAAATACTACTTAGGGAAGAAAAAGAAGTCACTTCACTCCAGCCTGCCCTGGGCTATGGAAATGAGAGATGTTGTGGTCAAATCACTTCATAACACTGGACCTCAATTATTTCATCCCAAAATCAAAAAGCGGGGCTGGCTTATCTAGATAGCCTCTTTCACATCTAAAATATCTAATGATACTATGAATGTTTGCCCGGGATTGACAGCTTCTTTAAAAACTTCGCTTATGCAGCAAATCAAAGGAGAATCTCAAAGAATCTAGGGAATTTGAGTTGTAGATGACCCAAAATTTCCAGGCTCTGAATCACTTCTAAAAGAAACTCTATTCCAATGAAGTGTGACCTATGAACCACTAAAAATCTTGAAAACTCAATCAAAGGATTCCTTTGGGGCTGTATACAAGGAGAAGATGACTTGATCTCAGGCAATGCTCATAAATATTATAGAGCCTGTGTTTGTAGAGCTCCAACCCCTGCAGCCCCCAAGAGCCTGAGACCTGGAGAAGCCTTACCTTTCCTAAGATCACTTCAATAGAATGTGTCCAACTCAGGATTGGACCTGACTCCAGATGCATTGCCTTTTTTTTTTTTTTTTTTCCCCACAGCACCATAATTGCCTCTTTGGTTATTAAGCTTTATTAAGGTCGTGTTACCCTGATACCATTAGTGTTTTTCCAATAAACAGATTTTGAAGTGACTCTATGTTTGGCCAATCTCAGAATAGGGGGTGGTAGTTCTGTTAAAAGCAGCTTCAGGGCAAAATGTAGTAACATGCAGCACATACATACCCTTACCCCTGCCCCCCGTGAACACTTGCACATGAGTAATATATTACAAATCAGCAGAAGTTCACAGCCAGGGAACTCTAGACAACTGCACCACAGACTTGAAAACCACATTTCAAAGTACACTATGAAACTGTGGCCTGGCTTTTCACTTAATATTGTGGTTAGTCTAATGGTATAGCATGTCCTTTGAAATATGTAGTGCTAGACTCATTGACAGCCCAGGCAAACAGACCCCTTTTCTGCCTTAGAAGCCACTAGGTTTCATGACTGCTGTTGTTTTCCCAAGAAAACAATTCCGTTATTATTCAACAATTCCATAAATCCCACAGTAGAATGAAGTGAAAGCTCAGCATAGCATTTTAGAGGTAAGAGGGACTTTAGTCGTGATCTAGTCTAAATTTCCCTCTTTACTGAAAACTTGAGCCGAAAAAATGGAGGAAGCTAGTTGTCTAATGTCCCATAGTTACTTGATAGAAGAGCCTTCCCAGAAGCTGAGCATCTCATTCCTAAACTAATGTGGCTCTAAAAAGATAAATTAACATCTAAATTTCCCTCTTGCCTGAAAATTGAGTCCTAGAAAAAATGAAGGGAGCTAGTTGTCCAATGTCCCATAGTTACCTGATGGAAGAGCCTTCCCAGAAGCTATGAGCATCTCATTCCTAAACCAATGTGGCTCTAAAAAGATAAATTAACATCTAAATTTCCCTCTTTCCTGAAAATTGAATCCTAGAAAAAATGGAGGAAGCTAGTAGTCCAATGTCCCATAATTACTTGATGGAAGAGCCTTCCCAGAAGCTATGAGCATCTCATTCCTAAACCAATGTGGCTCTAGAAAGGTAAATTAGCATCTAAATGTCCCTCTTTCCTGAAAACTGAGTCCCAGAAAAAAATGAAGGGAGCTAGTAGTCCAATGCCCCATAGTTACTTGATGGAAGAGCCTTCCCAGAAGCTAGGAACATGTCATTCCTAAACCAATGTTCCCTACATTCCATAAACCCTAGGATTATAGATTTATGGGTGGAAGGGTCTTAAAGGTCAGTGGTCTTACCCCCTTATTTTAGAGATAAGGAAGATGAGGGCTCTAGAAAGGTAAAGACGTTTTACCATGTTAACACACATAATGATTAAAACCGGGCCTTCTATGTACTAATCCAGACTTCTTTCTTCTCCCCCAGGAGGCTGCCTCACACGTACTCCCTACTTCTGATTGTTTGGAAACACTAAAAGGTTTACCACTCAAGAATAGCCACAAATATTTTAACAGGGATTAAAATAGTGGGACCAGGATTCACCGGCTCAGACACCCCAAATCTCCCATTTCAGCTGTGGCTGATTCCACTGGCTTGACTGTTTTAAAATATGTTTGCAGTTTGTTTATTGAGGGGAGGATCCCTAGCTTAAAATGGAGGTGCTGGCTGTGAAAAGATTCTCAAACTGGTAGAACGACATTTTTGCTTTTGCCTGACTCTGTCTGCTCCTTGTTACCTATTTGGATAGTGTCTGGAAGGAGCTGACAGGTGGGGTGGTACAGATGCCAAGGCTCAGCAAGGCCCCCGGGGAACAATTCTTTGTAAACAGGTTTAATGGTTCTGTCAATAACACAAGGCCTATTTTAAGGCCAAAGACTGAAGGTCAGCTCTCTCCTAGCTCGGTAATTCTTACCTAGCCTACAGGGTGGAGTAGGATGGGGTCCCTACACGGACCCAAATCACTGTTAGTCTCAAAGAATGATTTATTTGCACCATCATTTATTTACCACTGAATTTATGTGGAGGAAAGGGAAATAATGCATTCAAAAATAATATCCCCCTTAAATATTATTGATTGAAATATTAAATAAATATTATTAAATAAATACATGGGAATAGACTAAGTCCTGGATTTTGAGATAGATTCTCTGGTAAATTCTGATGAAAAGAGCCTTAAAACTTAATGCTTTTGACTAGAGATCAACCAGATTATGAATCCAAATGCAGAAGGCCGTCCTGCTGATAGAGCCTTGCAGGAGCCCACTGAGCTGTTAATGAGGTTTCATGGGGAGAGAACTCGTCCTGGACCTGCCATGGAATCTCACCTGTGGGGCTGACTGCTCTGGACTCACCCCTGAGAGTTCCAAAAGCAGCTTATTTGACCTTGGGCGAGTAAAAAAATAATGATGAACGATGAAGATGACTACAACAACAATGGCGAGCATTTACAGAGAGCTTTAGGGTTTGCAGAGTGATCGGCATAAATGACCTAATTTGTTTCCTTGCACCAACTCTGTTGGATAAGTACCATGAGGACAATTTCTCATTCTCCAGATGAGGAAGCCAGGGTTAGGAGAGGTCACACAGTTAACTAGCATGTGAAACTGGATCTGAACTCAGGTGTTCCTGACGCCAGGTCCAACCCTCTGCCCCCTGGGATTCCCAGCAGCCTACCATCTCTGGGTCTCAATTTCTTTATCTGTGAAATGTAAAATTCCTCCCACTTTAGATTGATGGTCCCGTGCTACAGGGCAAACAAGGTGAGGGAGGACCTCTTTTGGGACAAGTAGGGGGAAATAATCTAAGATCTATAATTGCATTTAGTGTTCCCATGGTATTTGAACTATGAATGAATCTGACAAATTATGTCCTAAAGAGACCTTCTGGGATCATCAACTAACCATCTTGGTGCTGGATTATTATTACCCAAAGTACTTTTTCACATTTTCACTGATGACCTTGGGCCACAATATCTCACTTTTAATTTATGGGGATTTTTCTACTGTTCTGTTATTGTGACTTTATGTGCTAAGCTGCTGAATAGTACACATAAGTTAACATAAGAAAAGCCTAATAAAGTTCCCCTCAACACTATAAATAGTGTAGCTTTTTCCACACTTGGAATTGTGAGGCACCACAATAAATGAACAAAAGATCGAGGCATATGTGGCTGTGCAAAATCCAGCAAGGATTGACAGAGAGGGCAAGTGGGAGGCTGGGACCTTTTTAATTTCTGCTTTCCTCACAAAGCAACAACAAAAGACTGTCTTCACTTACCCATCTTAATGTAGCAAGAGAAGTTGAACAATCTCTTAATTGCATCACTTCAGACCCAAAGGAGGAATTTGTTTTGTGAAAGTCTGTAACTCCCTTTATCCCCCCCTTCTATTTTGAAGATTTAGGAACATGGAAATTTTTTTGTTTGTTTTCCCCCTTTAGGCCTCTGCATTAGAATTCAAGTCCTTTTTTTAGCAGGGCTCAAATTAAGTTGAGGTATGAGGTTTGATCAGTGTTAAAAGCAGAAAGTAGGACAACCTTCAAGATAGTCATATATCACAAAGCTTATAGAAGCACAGAGTAGATTGTCTTTGAACTCTGAAAAGAAGTACTCAGAATAAAAAACAGAGGAGGATGTGTCAAAAGCATTTAAGTCACAGTCACACAAGCAGAGCTGCTAACTTATAAATAGTAGCTAAGATTTCAAAGTGTAGAATAGGCTTTTTACCGATAAGTTAAAGCCCATAAACTGGTGGTTGTAATTTTTCCTATTTGATTTAGGTGAAAATGTACCAGGGACTTCACCTAAGACTAATCCACAAGTTGGCTGTTGGCAAAAATGGAATTTAAAATAAAAATTATGTCACTTGGAAGAGGGGAGTGAATGGGTTGATGAAGAATAAGTGATTTAGAGATGATTAAATACAGAAATACGCTGACATTTCTAGGCTTTAAACCTTTGATTCAGTATTGGTCAACCAAATGACTGCTGGACAATTGGATCAGCTTACAGATCATCAGTCTTTCCAAGATTTATATATACATTCTTAAAGGTAGAAGTAACTAGTTCACTCACTCCCACTCAGGTCAACCTAATGATTTTTTTTCCTAGTCCCTATTTTCTCCCTCCCCCCAACATGTCAAGGGTTTTATTTATCCAAAAATTCTGGTTAATAGAAGAGTCATATTCACCCAGAGTAAGTCATTCATTCGGTTTTTGAGTTGTGTCCAATTCTCTGTGATCTGATTTGGGATTTTCTTAGCAAAGATATGGAGTAGTTTGCTACTTCCTTCTAGAGCTCATTTTTCAGATGAGAAAATTAGCAGGGTTAAGTGACTTGCTCAAGATCACACAGCTAGCAAGTGCTTTAGGCCAGATTTGAACTCAAGAAGAGAATTCTTTCTGATTATAAGGCTGGTAGAATAGGCGCTTTACTACTTATCTTCCAGTTTTCAAAGCAGTAGAACAGAGCCTGCTATAGCTTACTACTGCAACAATGGTAAATATTATTTAATATTTATTTAATGATTCTGAAGGCAATTTAGGTTTACAATCTCAAAGTCCTCAGTTCTAATTTTCCTATAGAAGGAAGAAGCATACATCCATTAGTAGAGAGTAATGGTTGTTAGAATGATAAGTCGTTGTTCATTTGTCTTATTTCTAAAACATTTTCAAAGGGATATATTGACTTTTCCATGCTGGGTTGGACCCAATATTTCCCAGTCAGACCCAGTACTCTATTATGAACATAGGGGATGTATTATGGAAGAACTTTATTGTTTCCCCCCCACCCCGACCTCAAACTGAAAAGTCAAGTCTTTCCCAGATTCTCCAAGTGGTTTGTTATTATTCTGCCAGCTATAAATCTGTCACACGCACACACACAAAACCTTATTGAATCCTTTAAGATTTTTCTAGTTTCTCAAGGTGAATCAAGAGACTTGAAATGCAGTCTTTGCTCTGTAACTAACTTGTATTATCTTGGACCAGTCATTTAATCCCTAGAAAATCAGGTTTTTTATAAAATTAAGGATTTGCATAAAATGACCCCCATCCCACCCCAGATTCTTTATAGTGCTATTCTATTTCATTCAAATAAGTAACTTTGAGACTCTGCCTCATGTTTTATGACCCTTTCCCCACCACCTTCAACATTATCTCATTGAGTCAGAGTGAGATTAGGTACCCTGAAACATATGGGATTCTGCCCTCTTTGTATCCACATGAATAGGAGAATATTTTTTCTTTACCCACTGTGAAGAAGGTTAACAGTAGAAAGAAGTCTTTCTTCCCTGTTTGGCCCCTGAGAGCATAGGGTCCTGTGGAGGTAGGAAGGAAGTATTGAGTGATTAATGTCTCATCCCAGAGTATTTCCAAACACTGGAATAATCAGGCTCCAATTTAAGAAATATGTGTCAAATAATATTTGCTCCCAAGCAGATGGAGAAACTGAGTGAGAGGACATGATTTGTCACAAAGAATGAGGACTCTCCTCCAAATGCCGCTTGGCTCTTCTTAAGTTCTTCTGCTTTTCCTATGTAACTTCAGTGCCTCCTTCTCTTAGCCTTAAAGCAAACCTTTAAATTATAAAAAGGAGCCATGGTGTAAGCCAAGTAACTTGACAGAATAACATCAAACTTAAAGAGTAAGCTTTCTTTGGATTCCAAAGACAGAAAGAAAAAAGGGGGTGGGGGAGCTGACAAGAGTGATCTGGTAACCTATTGGGGAAAACTAAATCAATACTCTAAATCAATTATTTCTTATTTCTTACAAAGAGCACGTCATTTGGTTTCCATAAAAATCTGGCCACAGACTCTTGGAAAAATCTATGGAGTCAATGAGGAAAGAGTGAGGAAATGATTAAAAAAACTTTTCTCTCAAAGCCACTAATTCATCTAAACCTCTTCGAAGTATTGAGTGGCAGAGAGTATGTTGCTTATTCTCCTTGATTCTCTCTTTGATATTTTTTTCTTACTACATTTCCATTTATTCTCAAACACTTGCTTAGTGGCATCAGAGTTAAGATTTCTTATATTCAAATCGTTTTAAAAGTGAACTGCCTCTGAGGCAGCAACTCCCTTAAGTCATTCTGGATCAGAGATATGGGGGGGGGGAAGGGAAGAAAAAAAAATGGAACTCAATCCCATAAAGTCTCATTTATTCTGGAGATAGAATCATCAGAATTACATGAGTCTCAGACTTCCCTCTTCAAGTGAATAATAACAGAACTCATGTAGCAAAAGTAACTGTCCAGTACTAGATATCACAGAATGTGAAGATAAATTATAGTTTGATCTCATCTAATATTCTTAGCTCTCATGATAAAAAGAATGTAGAAAGAACAGGTGAAAAGTAATGGCTCTACAAACTTATACTCACTTCCTTTATAATAGCAGTTATTCATTTCAGTTTGACCTCCACAAGATCCATGAAGCCTGCTGTGATCTGATAGTCCACATTGAAATCTTTCTTCTCTGAATTCATAGTCTTTAAAGTCCCTTCATTTCAACCTAAAGAATTCTCTCTACAACACTGATGTCATCATTCAGTCTTTCCTGGAAGACTTTGGGTAAAGGGGAACCCATTATATTTCAAAGTAGTCCATTTCACTTAGGGGTAAAATTGATAATAAAATTATTTTTGATAATAAGATTAATAATATCTCAATATTAAGATTATTATTCCATAGAGTCAAAATATGCCTTTTTACCACTTCTATCCATTATAATTAGTTCTGATTTCCAGACCCAATCAGAACTAATCCAATCCCACTTCTCCTGGGAGCACTTCAGATTCTTGAAATGCTAGCATTCTCCCATACCCCAATCTACTCCAGCCCCATATCTTATTTTCTTCAAGCTCAGAATTTCTATTTACAAAAACTAATCTTCATATGACATGATGCTTTTCTCTACACTGGCCAGGTTCTTCTCCACATTTTCTCATTTAGCTATGGCCAAGTTTGGCCCAGAGAAGAGATAACAAGATTCACTTTGCTCCATTCTTTGTAGGGATGGCAAAGTATAAGTTTAAAATATGATTGTATACTATCAGATTAGTTCAATGTGCTTCTTAATTTTCTTTAATTGCTTTTTTAAAACCTTTGTTTTTGTCGTTCTTTGTTACAAGATATCTCAGTACTGACTAAAGGAGAAGAGTATATTTGAAAATGAAGGAAATGTAAAAGCAAAATTTTATTTAATCATTTTATTCATGTCCCATTTTTTATGACCCTTTGGATTTTTCTGAGCAAAGATGCTGAAATGGTTTGCTATTTCCTTCTCTATATAATTTTACAGATGAGGAAAAAAGGCAAACAGAATTATGTGACTTGTCCAGAGTCACACACAAATTTGAACTCAGGTTTCCTGACTTCATGATATGCACTCTATCCACTGTGCAATGAAACACAATATATCAGTACAATTTTAAAAATATATAAGATCTATTATATACTTCAACAACAATACTATATGATGATCACTTCTGATGGGCGTGGCCCTCTTCAACAATGAGATGAACCCAATCAGTTCCAATAGAGCAGTAATGAACTGAACCAGCTACACCCAGCGAAAGAACTCTGGGAGATGACTATGAACCACTACATAGAATTCCCAATCCCTCTATTTTTGTCTGCCTGCATTTTGGATTTCCTTCACAGGCTAATTGTACACTATTTCAAAGTCCAATTCTTTTTGTACAGCAAAACAACTGTATGGGCATGTATACATATATTTCATTTAACTTATACTTAACATATTTAACATGTATTTATCAACCTGCCTTCTGGGGGAGAGGGTGGGGGAAGGAGGGGAAAAGTTGGAACAAAAGGTTTTGTAGTTGTCAATGCTGAAAAATTACTCATTCATATAGCTTGTAAATGAAAAGATATAATAAAAAATAAAGTAATATATGTTGCAAAAAAACAAAAACAAATATATATATGAATATATATATGATTTATTTAATTTACATCTGCATATCCCCTTAACCTATTAGTCTAGTAACACTGTCACAAAAGAAAATAAGTTTAGTCTAGCTTGATCTGTTCTTAATGAAGCTATAGTGTCTTTTGGGGATCACTGTTTGCCCTTTTCTGGACACTTGCATTAAACATTCTGTGAATAACTGGTTCTAAAATTTTACTAGGAATTGAAGTCAAAGTCAAAGGATTCTCTATTGTCTTCCCTTTTTAAAAAATAAAATAAAAATTGAGGGGGGAAATGTAGCTTTATCTTATTCTTCCTGATTTTTTTAAAATTGAAGACAACAGCTCAGTTATCATAGGCAAACTTATTAAGTTAAAAAGAGAGTCATGCAGACTTTTTTTCTCTCCTGGAGATCTAGTTTCTCTTTTTACTTTTAATTTTTTCCAATTACATGTAAAATTATGTCTAACATTCATTTTTTAAAATTTTTTGAATTCCCAATTCCTTCTTTTCTCTTTTCCTCTTTCACAGAGAAGGCTAGAAATTTGATACAGACTATACAATGTTCAATAATGCAAAACATATTTCCATATGATTCATGTTGTAAAAGAAAACACAGTCCAAAAAACCCCAAGAAAAATAAAGTTTAAAAAAAAGATTGCTTCAATCTGCATTCAGATTCCAGTTATTCTTTCTCTGGAAGTATATAACATTTTTCATCATAAGTCTTTTAGATTATTGTCTTGGATCATGTATTAGAATAACTAAGTCATTCACAGTTGATCATTAGACACCATTGCTATTATTGTATACAATATTCTCCTGGTTTTTGCTTACTTCACTTTGTATCAAGTCTTTCCAGTTTTTTTTTTTTCTGAAAGGATCTTGTTCATTATTTCTAATATAGCATAATAGTATTCCATTACCATTGTATACCACTTTTTTTTTAACTATTCCCCAATTGATGAGCATCCTCTTAATTTCTAATTCTCTGTCACCATCAAAAGAGTTTCTATAGATATTTTTGTACATATAGGTCTTTTTCATTTTAAAAAATCTCTTTGGGACACAGACCTAATAGTGGTATTTCTATGTCAAAAAGTATGCATGATTTTACAGCCCTTTGGGCATAGTTCCAATTTTCTCTCCAGAAAGATTGGATCAGTTTACAACTCCACCAACAGAACTTTAATGGCCTAATCTTCCCATATTCTTTCCAATATTTATTAATTTTCTTTTCTGTCATATTAGCCAATCTAATAGGTGTGAGTTGGTACCTCGGAGATTTTTAAATTTTCATTTCTTTGATCAATAGTGATCCAGAGCATTTTTATGACTATAGATGGTTTTGATTTCTTCTTCTGCAAATTGCCTTTTCATATCCTTTGATCATTTATCAATTGGGAAATGACCTGTATTCTTTTTTTTTATTATTTAGAATTTTTCCACAGTATACATGCATGAGTAATTTTTAATAACATTATCCCTTGTATTCATTTTTCCAAAGTATCCCCTCCCTCCCTCTACTCCCTCCCCTTGATGACAGGCAATCCCATACATTTTACATGTGTTACAAATATAACCTAGATACAATATATGTGTGTAAATACCATTTTCTTGTTGCACATTAAGTATTAGATTCCGAAGGTATAAGTAACCTGGGTAGATAGACAGTAGTCTTCCCAGTGTTCCTTCTCTGGGTGTAGTTGTTTCTGTCCATCATTGATCAACTGGAAGTGAGTTGGATCTTCTTTATGTTGAAAATATCCACTTCCATCAGAATACATCTTCATACAACATTGAAGTGTACAGAGATCTTCTGGTTCTATTCATTTCACTCAGCATCAGTTGATGTAAATGACCTGTATTCTTATAAGTATGATTCAGTTCTCTATATATTTGAGAAATAAGTTCTTTACCAGAGAAATTTTCTATAAAACATTTTTCATAGTTAAAAATTACTGTGTATTTTTCTCTTTTTCTCCTGTTTATCCTCTCTCTTTCCTTTCACTCTGTCCCTCCTCAAAGGTGTTTTACTTCTGACCATTGCTTTTCCCAACCTGTCATCCCTTCTATCAATTTCTTCTCTTTCTCTTGTCCTTTTCTCTTCCTCCTTCCCTTAGGGTAAGATAGTTTTCTATACCCAAGTGAGTATGTATGTAAATTCCTATGAGGCATGAACTGGACTTTCTAAAGCTTCACTATTAGATTTTGTAAGAGTTTTCTTGACTTATTGTTCATTGCTCTTCCCCTTTACTATGTTCCTTGCCCTGGTGAGATTTAACAGACCTCTCACAATTAATATCAAAGTATAGGATTTGGAATCAAAGCTCAGGGTTCCAATCCCAGCTCTACAAAAGAAGAGGCTTCAGGTACTTTAGGCAAATTACTTATACCTTGAAATGTAAGCTTTGCTTTGTTTTTTACTGAAATGATGAGGTCTCTGAAAATTCCTTTGAAAACCTTTTTAGATATAATTCCCTGAGCATATTAAATTTGAATTATAGAGAAAAAAAATATTCCACAATAGGTAACAGAGAGTATGTAAAATATATGAACATATCTAGGACAGGTGGTTTTGTCTATAAGGGGGTGCAATGTAGGTAAGGCATAAAATTTTAATTACTTGCCCAAGATTTTAACAAGCAGCAAAGGCAGGATTTGAAATTAACTCATCCTGATTCAATCAATAAACATTTATTAATCACTTACTATGTTCTAGGCACTGGGCTAAGTGCTAGCATTCCATAATCTGGCCACTAAACCATACTTTCTCTGGGAATTTGTGTTTTAAAAAAAGAGATGAGAGCATTTATTTATTGTAAATATATTGTCCATTCCTGATCCTGTATTGATCTTTAGAAGTTAAAAGATCTTGTAGGCAATGTGCTAGACTGAGAATCAGAGCACTGGCATTGGGTACCACTCTTACACTACTATGAACCTCAGTTTCTACATCTGTAAATTAAGGAGGTTGGTCAGAAGTATCAAACTGGCTATGATCAACTTGCAAATTGCCCAAATATGAAATAAAATATGGATATGAAATATTTAACAAAATAAATATAAATATTCTATAATGTAGACAATATTCCTTTGTGATTTTCTAAGTCAATATACAGCTTATAGGATCTGTTTCTATTAGAGTTTGATACATCAGACTGGATGACCTCTAAGGTTCTTTCTAGCTCAAAAAATCTATAAATTAGTTAATAAAATACATTATTTTAAGTAATTTGTTATTCATTGAGAAATAAAGGAAGTTTCAAAATGTTTGTGAAAATATCAGAAATGCAGCCATGACATTGTTACTCCCCATCCCCCAACTTGTCCTATGCTAACCACATTAATTGATGCTTCTTTCCGAAATAAAAGACCACTTTTTACCACATAGTTTGCCTGTCAAATATACTTTGAACACGTGCTTTTTCTTACAAGATAATTTCTACAACCACTGAACTCTTCAAATTTCCTCTACAGTGGTTCTTAATTTTTTCTAATTATTCACTGCTGTTTTACACTGTTCATTATGGTCTATAATAACAAGGGTAAGATACGGTTCATTACTGTTGTTAACAACAACTGTGTTTTTAAAGCGTTAACTACCTTTGGCTTCCCTTCATGATGACTACCAGACTAGCAGATCATTAAATCCTGGAAATGACCAATTTTTCAGGGATTATGCTTAGCCATTTGGTCTCAAGGCTTTTATGGAAGGAGCTTAGGCTTCCTAAGCTTTTGAGCTAAAGCCTGTGGTTATTTTTTTTAAGACTAGCAAATATTGATGCTATTATTCCTATCTCAGTTTACTTTTGGGAACGCCTGTTAAGTCCATTCATTTCTTCATTTTAGTAGAGTATGAAATTATTGGAACAGTTAAGAATTTAAGAAATTCATTAGTATATTTCTGCTAATAAGATAAACATGTGCTTTCACTGGTCCTGGTTGAACAGGTGCTTATGTGGATAAGATCACCCAAACTGATGAAATGCTCAGATGAGCAGATGTCTCAAAGAAGCCTTGAGCTCTTGTGACATTGCTATAATAACCAAAATCTGTTTTGTGCATATGGGGGTACATATATAATACATGCATATAGTTTCCCAGTTTATATTTTTATTTTGCATATATGGGTCCATGATCATAGAAATTAATTTATCACCAAGTAATTTAATTTCCAAGTAAATTTCTCCAAAAAAAAAGCAAAATCTTTTCTTAGGATGAAGCTTTAAGCCTTTCCAACATGGAAGAATTTGCCAGAACTTACAATGACACATTAGAAGGAAAAAAAAAACTTTATGGTATCCTAATTTTTATTTTGGTTCTTATCTATGGTGATATAGGGAGCTTCCTCTACCAATGTCCTTTACCAATTTCTAGTATTATCTAGATCCCTAAAGTTTAAATAAGTGATCTAGGATCACACAATCAGTATGTTTCAGAAGTGAAACTTGAACTCAAGCCATTCTGACTAAATGTTAAAACTTTTTCCACTAAATCATGCTATCTCCTCCCTGAAGTCCTACTTAGTGTCCCATCAACACAAGAAGCTTGTAAAACAGATTTTGTTCTAGTTCCTAACACCCTTTCGCTTTTCCACTCTTACACTAGTGAACCCCATACACCTGAGTTCTGTTATACAGTTCATGATGGTGAAAGTAATACTCTTGACCACATATAAAGGTGTTTCTCATTGCACTTTGCATAGAGCAGTGTTGTTCAGTAAAAAAAGAACCTGATTTGATCCCGTCATTTCTCTGGGTTTCAGTTTGTTCATCTGTAAACTGAAGAGATTAGACATGATCTTTAAGGTCTCTCCCAGTGCTGCATCTAATACCACTGGTCCAGACTATGCTGCATCTCTACTCTATTAAGATGAGATAAGTTTCAAACTAGAAGTGAAAATTCAATCTAATTGTCCATTCCAATGCAAAATGACATTCCCCACTGGCAGTGGGCACAGAACTATAAAATTTGCACTCATAATTGCAACATTTGACTAGTAGCATAATAAGAAAAATTTTATTTATTTATTTTATTATGCAAGGGATTAGGTCAATTGAACTAAGTCAGAATACCTACAGACAAAACCAAACACTCCCAGACCCTGTATTTAGCCTCAGCCTAAGCAAGCACATAAGATTGCCTTACTCTTCAAGAGCACAGTTACTGATCCAATTGACTTAATCATTTGGAAGTGGAGGTAGACTGCTAAACCCACTCCTTCATAGCTCTGCCTAATTGAATTAGCGGACTGCATGATATCATTCCCCAAGCCTCAAAAAACAAGGTCTCAGCCCACCTGGCTTCTGCTGCTTTCAGATACTTCTACATTGACCTTTAGGATCCATCATCTTTCAATCCAATCAAACACAGACATTTTTGTCCTTAAGTGAAAAAAATTAGATCTCATTCATCTTTGTAGGGTCTCTTTTAATTCCTCTCTTATTTCCTTACAAAAGCTACCACCAAAGTATGTGAAACATTAACTCAATTCAATTCAAATCAACATTTACTAACTACCTACTATATCCAAAGTATTTTGCTAGGTGCTACGGATGCTGAGATTTTTTTTTTAAAAGGAAGCAATCTGTACACGCAGAGGGTTTAACATCTATTAAGAGGCTGCAACACATATGCAAGTATATAGAACTTATATACAAAAGTAATTTCATAATGGAATGTGCATTAACAAATTGGGAGGTAATCAGGAAAGGTCTCATGTAGAGGGTAATACATTAATTGTGCTTTGAAGAAAGCTAAGAATTATAATAGAAAAGGCAAGGAGGCAGTGCATTTCAGGCAGCTGATGCAATGGTGTGGAAGCGGGAGATTGGAATTGGGGCAAATTAATGCATTATTAGATAGTCCCTTGCTTTTGTTAATGTCTCCCATAATGCAGCTATTCATGCATAGAAATAAGGCTTTTGTTCTTATTTTTCTGGACACTACCACTTCATCTTAGTCCCACATTTATTCCTAAACCTGATAGTTATGATGTTTGTAGCAACATTGGGACTCTGTCTCCCTAACCTCCAGCAAGAATTTAGGTGCTATCAATCAGGTGTTTTATTTTTTTCCCTAAGAATGAACAGAGTGGAGGCTTAAACATCATCCTCTTGATTTATGAGGTTTGCTTCTGAGTGTGATTGTTAACTGCCAGAGTACTTAAGTCGTCAAATAGAACTTGAATATCTGGTCACTGAACATGTGAAGCAATTTGATTGAACTCCCTGACCTGCCACTCCTATAGGAATTGCTGTAGGAAAAAAGAAAAATGAAATTTACTGGAGGAGGGAGTAGTGGAAGTGGTCCTGACACCCCCTGAGAGCTCTTCTAGAGAATGCTAATTGTTCTTATATCATCCTGAACCAAAATAAACTTTTCAAATTATTCCGAAGCAGGTGAGCAAATTCGGATTTCTTTTCTTATATTCTGCTAGACCCACATCAGTGTCTTTCTGTGCTGTTCTGCTTGCCTTCCCAGCTAGCTCACAGATTAGCTTTCAGCTCCTGCTTGCTCCAATTGCCTCATATTTTACTCATAGGGCAGAGCTGTTGAAAGATTTGTGGAGCAATATCTCGGTGTTATTTTAAGCTGGTTAGAACAAAAGCCTTCTATTGCCTCCTTGATTTTTCTGAAGAATGAGGTAAGATGGTCTCAAAAACAGACTCAAGGAACCTTTTTCCTTCCTCCCAATTAAAAAAAAAAAACCCAAAACCCAGACCAGCTTGAAAAATGCATGCATTTGTGACACTCAAAATTTATTGCTTTGATTAAGCAGGTATAGTCATGTTGACTCTGCCTCTATCATGAAAGGGCCAAGAAAGCATTCTATATATCCTACAGCAAACTTTATTGATTTTATAATTGGTGTCAGAAAACCATATTTCCAAGAATATGGTACATATTTGTGTACATATTTCATTGTTTTTTGTCAGCTTTTATTTTACAAATGAGCATTTTAGAGCAGGTATCACCTTTCTACAATAAAGCCATTTCAGAGGATGAGCCAAAAAGGACCAAAATAACTTTACAGCATTTTCAAAACTCACCTTACTGGTTTTTACAAATCTATCGTCCTACTGGAGTGAAATGAACAAAATAGGAAGTTGAGAAAGAATAACCTATCAGTAGTGAATTTGGTGGATTTCAGACATCTGGTCAGCTTTACTGGGGATTTATGATAAATGAAGTTTTAATAATAGAAAACATCTGACTTTGAAGGTCTTGTTTTCATACTTATTGTGTGTCCTGCATGTGCTGCCACACCAGATGCACACCATATAATGATATAAGTAAGGACTTTATTTTTTGGTAATCCCTGTATTGAAATTTCAAACCTGAGCTCATAATTCATTTTTACCGATCCTATTTAATGAGTCCCGTACACTGTTATTTCAAAGCTTACTCACCCCAGGGATATCACAATTAGTAGCAGTATACAGCAACTAATTCTAGTTCCTTTTGCTAAAAATGGGAGTATTTGATCAACAGCATGTGATTTAACGGAATATAACATTGAAAAATGAAAAAAACAATTCAACAGTATAACTCTCATCATGTTCTGGGAGAAAATATATATTTCTAAACTCTCAAAAGAAAATATATTGGGTATCTGAACATGAAAAATATAATATTGATAACCAACTTTAATGGAAATCCATTTCAAAGCATGGAATCTTTTCCTATTTCCCAAAAATAGACAGGGTTGTGGTCAAGTCACAGTTTCAGGAAACTTCCTGTTGAGTCCTTGACCAGTTGAATTCTGTTTTGGTGGAGGGTTAGAAGTCCTCATGCTGATGTCCAGAGACTTCACAAACTCACAAGGATACACAAACTTATGTGTATGTTTGTATGTATGAATGGGTGAATGAATGATAGATTGATAGACTGACAGATAGACAGACAGATTCAGGGTCAAGTTGCACTGCTAGCACATACCAGTTGAGTGAACCTGAGCAAATTATTTAATTTCAGAATGGTCTAGGAGCTGATTAAAGCTGTAACTTTTAGAGCAAGTGCCTAATAACACATCATTCACATAAACTCATTCTTATCTACATCAGCCTAATATTACAGTAGAAAAACCAGTGATCAGAGGACCCAGGTTCAAGTTCTAGATCTACTGCTTAAAAATTATGTCACAAAGCAAATCATGGCCTGTTTTTTCATTTGTAAAATGAGAGGGTCCTTTTAGTTCTAAATCTGATCTTGTGATTGAAAATTTTGTGACTATTCATCAGAGCCTTTACTAACTCCAGATGTACAGGGCTTGCCCCCAAACATTGACATCCAGGTTTTCTCATCCAGGTTTTGACCATTAGCTATATGAAACTCATTCTCCATTTCTCACTGCCCAATTCCATATTCCTACCCCACTCAGCAAAATCCAACCAATTTCCCACTCTAAGGCACCGTATTTTCTGCAGTTCTTGTCCAAATGCTAACATACTTTCTTTCATCTTAAAATTTTTTCTTCTGAGTAAATGCCCATCAGTTAGAAAATGGCTGAATAAGTTATGGTATCTGAATGTTATGGAATATTATTGTTCCATAAGAAATGATCAGTAGGATCATTTCAGAAAGGCCTGGAGAAACTTGCATGAACTGATGCTAAGTGAAGTGAGCAGAACCAAGAGATCATTATTTACAGTAGAAACAAGATTATGTGGTGATCAACCGTGAGTGACATGGCTCTCTTCAATAATGAGATGATTGAGGCCAGTTCCAATAGTGCGTGATGAAGAGAACCATCTGAACCCAAAGACAGGACTGTGGAGACTGTGGATCACAATATAGTATTTTCACTCTTTTTGTTGTTGTTTGCTTCCACGTTGTTTTCTTTCTCATTTTTCCTTTTTTATCTGATTTTTCTTGTGCAGCAAGACATTTGTGGAAATATGTATAGAAGAATTACACATGTTTAACATATATATGGATTACTTCTCATCTAGAGAAGAGGATGGAGGAAGGGAGGGAAAAAATTTGGAATATAAGGTTTTGCAAGGGTGAATGCTGAAAATTATCCATGCATATGTTTTGAAAATAAAAAGCTTTGATTAAAAAAAACTTTTTCCTTTCTCATTTTTTCCCATTCTGGATTGCATTGCTACCAGGATCTCTTTGGATGACATAGTCTCCCTGGCCACCCTTTCCAGCACTGGTGCATTTTCATTCATTCCCCCTAAACTCATGGTTGAGGGTGGGTACTTGATTACTCCTGGTTCCTCAATGCTACTTCCAGGATTTCTTTCTACCACCCACTTAGTCACCATTTTCCCTTTGAGTCTCACTCTATCCATATCTCTCATCTAATTAAAATTATGGCTACTATTAATTACTGACCTCCAGAATATTCCCATTCTTTCCCCAATCCTCAAGTGCCTAACCTACAGTTTTTCTTTCTTCCCCTAATCCTATCCTCATATGAGTGGATATCTATAGATAGATAGATAGATAGATAGATAGATAGATAGATAGATAGATACTGACTCTCAAATATCTTAATCTCCTAATTTATTAGCTAATCCATTTCCCATTACTTATTACTCCATCCCACTTCATCCACACACAGAAATGATTGTTCTTGCCATCACTCATCAAAGCACACTTCCATGTTCATGAACTCTGAAATTCTTCTCTTTGATCACAATCTATTGTCATGCTACTTCCCCTGCCTGGAAATATTCTTCTCCATCCTAAAAGTAATCTCTAATCCCTCAGTCCCTCCATACTTTCCCATGTCATCACCCCCTACATCAGAAACAGTCTACTTGCTTCCCTATCTTGACCCAATGGTGAATCACTTCATCTCTAGACTACTCTTCTCGGGGCACTTGCCCTCTCTAACCTATTGCTGACCAGGCTTTTCCACACTTCAGCCTTAGATTATTCCTCCCTTCCTCTGCCTTCAATCGTAGTCTATACTACTAAAATGATTTTATATATATGTTATTGTCTGGATTCACCATAAATGTATGTTATATAATCTTAAATGGGATTTCACTATGGAAAAATAGTCCTTTTATACCTTTCTAATTAACAGACTGTCCTACATACCACCATGACTTCTCCAAATCTTGTTATTCCTCATCAACCTTCCCATAGCTCTCCTTTGCACCCACCTCCACCTTAGCTGAGAACTTTGCCTCCTATTTCATGGTGGGAAAATTGATGTTACTCTCTTTTATCTCTATCTTCCTATTTCCTATCACCCAGATGTCTTCTGCCACTATCTCCTTCTTTACCCCGTCTCACATGAAGGGATGGACTTTCTCTTTGCTCAGGATAACCTTTACATACACATATGATTCTCCAGTTTATCCTATTTTCTGTAGCAGATTGCTGTATCTATTATTCTCTCGCACTCATCTTTAACCTATATGTCATCTTGATCTTATTACTCTCAAATCACTCCAATCCTATCCCTATTCCAGCTAATAACCAATCTGTTGTCAAGGCTTTCTTTTTTTATTTTAGCAGCGTGCCTGGAATATAGTAGGTACTTAATAAATGGTTTCTGACTAAAGCTAACATATTGGCCTTTCACATTAAATAGTCAAACTAAACTGAAGCCTCAGAAGTTCCTACCAGTCTATTACTCTGCCCTTTCCAAAATGAGCAGAGGAAGGAGTCATCAATTTGAAGTAAGAAAAATAAAATCCCAACTTTGATGATTATATACTATCCATGTGACTTTGGACAAATTGTTTTACTTATCCAATTCCTCTTCATTTACAAAATGGTGAAATTAAATGACCTCTGAAATCCCTGAATTTCTTATCTATTGTGATCAATCTAATATATGTGAAGTGAAGTGAAAGAGGCAATATGAAGAATTTTTAGGGCAAGTTTACCTAAAACAATAGTTTCTTCAATTATCTGGATATACCAGGATGAACCAAGTGGAATTGTCTGGATAATTCCAGTCTCACTTCACTTGATGCCTTGAATACAACATGTTTTGAAGTGCTTGCAAGTTTCTCTGACTATACTGGTTCCATGTGGCCCTTTTTCTTATCTTGAATTTGTTTTCTCAAGTACTCTAGCAAGAGTACAAAGTGTGAACATCTGTCTCAACTTGGAGCCACAAACTTTATTTTATTAAAAGAAAACCTTTTCATTACAACACCCATGAGTTGGGCTTTCCTTTTTTTAATCTTTTGTCATCCCATCACATTACACCGGAAGGATACAGGTCATTTTCTGAGTTTCAGGACACTGAAAGACCAGTTAGATTATGATTTATGTTATTGTGAGCGATGCTTCCCAGGACTATTATGTGCAATTGACCTAGAGAACAGAACATTTAGAATGGTTCCCACTACACATCTAAAACATATTTTCAGCCTCAGTACTTGACAAATTACATTCTAATTCAGACACAGAAGCACCATTCCGCCTACTCATTCAAGATAAGGAAGAATTTATATTGGAACAGTAAACAAGAAGGCCATATTAATAAATCTTATTATTGAGCAAGGCTATAAAGTATGTTATGTAGGTTGTCCAACACAGTTTCTTTTCCTCATTTGTAAGTGCATTTCGCAGTTTTTAACTTCCAAGTGACAATTTATCTTTTCTTATTTTTAATAGTAAGGGAATGGACAATACATCAACCAATCCCAACATGTGGACTGCAGGGGGGATCTGCACAGTTATTGCAAGGGGTCAATGAATCCATATGCACACAAGTCATCTCACTAAATGACTCGGTATAATAAACACATGTATTTTCTGCAGATTGAATAATGTTTCACATGTTTTTCTAATGTTGATACTGTATATACCATTGTAAAAAATTTATTTCAAAATATCACACAATTCATAGTATTTTTAGTCACTATTTATTTTCCAACTCAACAGAGGCTAACAATACTATGATACTATCATAGTGAAGAGAACAGTGGATTCAATAAATATTTTTCAACATTAATTAAGAATCCTCATAATATAAAATATTAGGAATCAATACAGTCATTTCTGGAAGCTGAAAGATGCTTCAAATAACAGAGTGCTTTTCTTCATTCAGTCTGTATCTGCCTACTTTGAATTATTGACTCTTCTAAGCACTTCAGTTACAAAAAATGAAAATGCAATCATTTCCTCAAGGAGCTTCCTTTTGAAAAATATGAATATTCAATATGTTCTGTTATGTTGTATTAAGAAAAACATTGGACTCCTCATTAGAAAATCTAGATTTGAATCTTGGCTCGGACGTTCATAGTTTCACAATTTAAAACAAGTTATATTGTATGAACTTAAACTTTCTTCATCTATAAAATGGGACAAGTGAAGCTTTACTTGTCAAGAGAGATGATTGTGAAGATCAAATGAGATGTGAATATGAGATACTTAAAATAAATTTTTAAAATATAAGGATGTGGCCCACATGGTTGAGAACTGCTATTTTTCTACCTCATTTCACATCCCATATATAATTAGATTGGGTCATAAATCGGTGTAATAAATCATTGCTGATTATGTTGTTGAAAATTATCAATTTTTCTATTCCCCAGACTAAAACACCAAATCAAAACAAAACAACTTTCATCCAGAAGGAGGCTGTCACTTCCTGACATCGTATAAAGGATATTAATTCTTCCAGTGTGTATAGGATTTTTAAATAGTCCACCTTAAACAAAACAACAATGAAAAAAAAACTCACAGTATCCAACAATTTTGACATATAAGTACAGTTATTTTTAAATGTGTTATAGGAGAAAGCATAAAACTAGGCCCAAAGTAGAAAATATACTCGATTACATTACTGTCTCACTGATTTTATACAATATCAAATCATCTTATGAAAAGTGAAGTTTTTGTTTGCTATCTCTCCTTAATTTCTGCTCAGTAAACTTCAGTGCCTTCCTATTAATTCCACAAATATAAAACCCTATTTAACTTTAATTCATCAATGGCCCCTTTCTATCTTTCCAGTCTTTTTATATTGTTAGTCCCTGTCCCCCCATGCCCACTTCCATGATTCAGAAGTAGACCTCTTGCTGCTCCTTGAACCTGAAGTTCTAGTCATATTTTGTCATTGCCTATGGGCCATACCTAGAACATTCTAGGTTCTTCCTTCTGTCTTGGACTTTTCTGGTCTTCTTCAATACCCTTTTTCTGTAAAAAGTTTTTGTCTCCCATAAGCCTACTTCTCCTAGTAATTTCCCTCTAAGTATCTTCCAATTATAAAATATATTATATTATACTATACTCTACTATGTTGTATAGTATAGTGTATAAAATATGCCAGACTGGGTTAAATTCAAGAAATGTAAAGGCAAAAAATAGTTTCTGCCTTCAAATAACTTATAGTCAAATGTGTATTGTAGGGAAGTGGGGAGAAGGAATAACAAAATATACATTTAGTGTGGATAGAGTGGATAGAGGGCTGGGCCTGGAGTCAGGAAGATTCATCTTCACAGTTTTAAATCAGCTTCAGATACCTATTAGCTACATGAACCTGGGCAAATCACTTAATAGTATTTTCCTCAATTCCTTATTTTTAAAATGAGTTGGAGAAGGAAATGGCAAACCAGTCCAATATCTTTGCCAAAAAGATCCCAGATGCTAAATGTGACGGAAATGACTGAACTATTATATATGTGTGTGTGTGTGTGTGTGTGTGTGTGTGTGTGTGTATAATATATGTGTGTGAGGATGTATATGTGTGTGTGTGTATATATATATATATATATATATATATATATATATATATATATATACCTACCCTTACCTCATATCTATATCTACCTATAGAGTTCTCTGTGCATACATATGTGTATATGTGTGTGTGTACAGACCTAACTCCTACTAAATATCTTCTGATTACACTAGAATCTAATATACAACATATATCACACACATATCAGGATATCAGATGTGTATGATATATGGTGAATATTTCATTCTATTATAAACAGAAGATAATTTCAGAGGGAAGTCACTAGGAAGTATAGGAATAGGTATATACAATTTTTATCCATTTATTCATTTATTTATTTGTTTGCATTTTGTTGTTTCTACCCTTCCCCATTAGACTGAGCTCTTTGAGGAAAGGGACTGGTTATTTGCCTTCTTTGTATCTCCTGAACTATACAGAGCCTGGTACATTTTAAGAGTTTAATGTATCCTTGATGACTGACACAAACAAAGCATACTCTGGATGACTGATTAAATCTTTCACTTTTTATCATATGTAGAATATAGCGCGCCTTCATCATTAATCTATTGATAGAAATGGTAACTCTCCAGTGCTCATAGTGAATGGTTTAAGTTATGTCACCTTGCAACAGTCTCCTAGCAAGATGGGAATTACTTAGTCAGCTCAGTTAAAACCAAGGGGGTTATTACCTTACTATATGATTATGCAAACCTAGAATTCCACTTTCATTGTTGCTTCATGAAGCCCTTGCTGTTATAAGTAGAACCAAAGTGGATGTCTCTGGCTTGGAGTATTTGAGTATTTCAAACAGTAAAGAATAATTAAATTACTTGATAAGGAATTTCTCCTCCCATCAGAGAACTTTATAAATGTGAGTTAAAGAATTACAAAGCTCTATGGGTCACACAGTTAGAAAGTGTTAGGTATTGAGTATACATCTGACAGGGTCCTCCTGTCTCCAGCAGAGATGCTCTATCCACTGCAACATCTAGCTACTCTGACTACACAGCTCTTTTCTCATTCTTTCTTTGTGAGGCAGATAGAACAAGTATTAACTCCATATAGGGACCCCAGGAAAGATTCATTATTTAACTTGGGAAAGTTATTATAATCATTATGATATCATCATTATATATTATATAATACCATTATTATAATACTTGAGAAATATTATAATATAATATATAATGTAATATAATAAATATAATGTGACATAAATGCATAGATAGATAGATAGATACTTTGGTTAGCAGTCTAGAAAGGATTTTATCCACATTTTATAGTTTCTATACTGGTAAATTCAAGCTGAATAAAAGACTTAAACTTTTAAAAAATTCTCTCTACAGTGAGAAAGAAAAAGGAATTAAGAATTTATCTCAGTTTTGAAGAGAAGTCTCTTTCTTTTAATTTGACAATTAAGTGGAATTATTAGGGATCAGATAGATGTGAAATAAGTATATACAACATTCTCTACTTGAGTCAACAGAATCAACATGTGGCATATAGAGTCCTAGGCCTGGAGTCAGGAAGACCTCAAATCTAGCTTTGGACTCTTGCTAGCTAGCTATGTGACCATAATTGTCTGCCTCAGTTTCCTCAGGTATAATAAGGAACAAAATCTGCACCCCAGAGTTGTTTTGAGGATCATTAAAAGTCAGATGAGATAATATTTATAAAAAGTACTTAATGCAGTTCTTGGCACATAGAAAAAATATAAATACCATCTAAATGTTTATTCCTTCTCTCCTTAATATGGAAGATAAAAAAGCTAATGTATTAGGCTGAGGAAAATGTGTCTAGGACAAGGGAAGTGACATTCTTCTTGTAATCTGCCCTGACCACAGTCAAGTCAACAAGGATTAATTAAATTCTTACTATGTGCCAGACATTGTACTGAGCATTGAGACATAGATAGAAGCCAAAAGGAAGCCATTCTCTGTCATGGAGAAGCGTACATTCACGGGCGGGGGGTGGAGAGATCACACATCAATTATGGGTGAGGAAGGTTGAAGGTGGAGGCCAAAAATAATGATATTATAGAGACATATTTAAAGGATGATACATGCATAGCTTTATGTCATTGCTGATGCCTTGGGCAGGAGGGGGTGATAAGAAGAAAGGGAGAAAACATATCTGGAGCTCAAAATCTTAGAGGACTGAATATTAAAAACTGCCTTTGTATGTAATCGGAAAAATAAGATATTATTGAAACTTTTAAAAAAATAATAATGATATTGGCTTAAAAGGGCAAGACTCACAAGAGCTGGCAGCATAACAGAGCTAGAGGTTGTGGTAGAGGGCCAGGAATAGTTAGATTATTGATGAATATGGAAGAGATTAAGTCATTTTTGGTACAGATGACTGAATTTGTGTGGTCTAATCACTTTTCCAAATTATACCAAAATAAAATTTAAACAATAGGGCAAAAAGATCAGGCTGAATAAAAAGGGTTTTTTTTTTTGTGTTTTTATTTTAATAAGCAGTTTGCGTTAAAGGTAATTTGTATAGGGCATTGAGCACTGGACACGGTTTTAGATCTGAGAGCCAAGCCTAGCTCTGGTTTATAATCTCTGTGAGAATATGGGAAAGTCACTTAATTCTCACTCTATTTCCTCAACTGTAAAACAGGAGTAGCAGTATATATATATATCTATATATATATATATATATACATATATATATATATATATATAGATATAAATATAGATATATATAGATATGTATATGTGTGTGTATGTATGTATATATATGTATATGTGTGTATGTATGTATATATATATAAAAAATGTATATGTATATGTATATATATATATGTGTGTATATATATATATATATATATATATATATATGTATACTATAAATTACAAATGATGTTTGGGAGGGAAGCATTTTGTTAACCTTGAACCATTAGATTAAAAATAAAAACTACACCTAAAATTGACTTTATTAAAGACAAATCTAACATGTAACAAGTTTATTAACTGTTTATGAAGAAATGAAAGTGAGTATTGAAAATACTTTGTTTTCCTAGATAACTTAAACATTCTCCTTGTAATATTTTTTTTTCATTTTCTAAATAAATACATGTTTTTAAAGTACTGGGATAAGCATGGAGACTGGACCTGTGATTTAGTTAGTATATGGAATTCCTTGATGAGAAACCCTTCTAGAGAAGTTTAATATTTTCTCTATCATTTACAATCTCAGAAAGTTGCCTGGGTCATTGCAAGGGTGATTTGCCTGTGGTCACATAGTCAGTATGTATTGAAGGCAGCATTTGAATTCAGTGCTTCCTAACTTTGAAACTGGCATTCTATCCATTAAAGCATGATCTCTCTCTTTAAAAACAAACAGCAAACAATTTTATTCTGCATCTTCTTTTTTTATTGATTTGATTTAATTTTTCTTGTGCAGCACAATAATTGTATAAATATGTATGCATATATTGGATTTAACATATTTCCACCATGTTTAACATATATTGGACTACTTGCCATCTAGGCGAGGACATGGGGGAAGGGAGAGAAAATTGGAACACAAGGTTTTGCGAGGGCTAATGTTGAAGAATTGTCCATGCATATGTTGTGAAAAATGAAAAAGCTTTAATTTAAAAAACAGCAAACATTACTAACTATGCATATTTACATAAGTTAATAACAGAATCAAAATCAATTTGGTTTTGTTGTAATTGAAAAAGCTATCTAGGATTCTGGAGGCATAAAATATGAACTCAAAGGTAATGGATGAAGAATGAGAAATATTATCATTAATAATAATATTTATATATCACTTACTACTGTTCTAAGAGTTTTGCAATCATTTCATTTGATCCTCACACTAACCCTGGAAGATAGTTGCTATTGTTGTCTCCATTTTATGCATGAATAATAATAAAAATATTGACAATGATGGTGATGATGATATTGATGATTATATTTTTATCTAGTACTTTAAGGATTGCAAGAAAAAATGCTTTTCTCAAAATAACCTTTTCTTATAGGCAGTATACTAATATCTATTTTACTGAATATAAATATAATATTATAATATAACATAAGTATACATTTAAATTGAGGCTCAGCAAAGTTAAAAAGCTCACTCACATAGCTAGTTAATTCTAGAACTGGTACTTAAACTCAAGCTTTCTGATTCCATCCAGGAGACTTAAGTCTCAGGAGAAATTGTCCAAAGATAATTTACACACTGGACATTGCCTTTACCCACTCTATCTTTCCTGTCTAAGCCCAGCCCTTATGAAGACAAGGAGGTTAATAGAAAACATTTAATTCTTCTAGTTGTTTCACTTTCTTAGCTTGCAGACCAAGATAATAAAATAGTGTGTTTTTGTTGAAATTTAAAGGGCTGTAAGCAGGTGAAATCATGCTGCCTTTCTCATTAGGCAGCATCACTCAAGGATGAGGGCAGTTGAGATGAGCCAGCATCTACATGTTGGAAGATGATGGCTACCTTTGAGGGAGCTGAGGAGGCTCTCAAAATCCAACATCCAGCTCCTCCTGGCATAGTGAAGAGATTTTCTTGGCTTCTGAGTCAGATCTTTGGTGGTAAATTCGCCAAAGTCCACAGAAGCCCTGTGGCAAAGCTTGTCAAACTGAGGACAGGCTGTTTCCTTTAGTGGTTTAAAGAAATGGGAGATGGAAAAGGGACTCTTTTTATAGAAAGTAGCAAATCTTGCAAAGCTAGAATTTTAGAATCTTGGAGTATCCTAACAACTTTTCTTTTAATCTATTTTTTCCAATAAACTGACAAATATAAATTGAGTGTTTGGTACACAGCCAACCAAGCTACTTTTTGAAGCCTCACTTGGGACAAGGATGAGAACTGAATCCAGAAAAGTTTGTTTCCGCATGACTGACACATCTCTGTTGGATTGTCATGCTTGGTCATTGTGGTCCAGCTTTTCTGCCTCCTCACCTTGCAGACTGACTGATATTCTAGGAGATTCTAGGATCTGGTGTTCTTAATCAGACGAGGTTCCCTCCGTTTTTCAGAGCTCAGACCCCTGACTCCTTGTGCTGTCCCAGAGATGAAAGTCTCTGTGGTTCCCAAATCAGCTCCAATAGAGCAGTAATGAATAGAAACAGTTACACCCAGCGAAAGAACTTTGGGAAATGAGTGTAAACCACTACATAGAATTCCCAATCCCTCTATTTTTGACCACCTGCATTTTGGATTTCCTTCACAGGTTAATTGTAGACTATTTCGAAGTCTTATTCTTCTTGTACAGCAAAATAATTGTATGGGCTTCTGTACATATGTTGTATTTAACATATACTTTAATATATTTAACATGTATTGGTCTACCTGCCATCTGGGGGAGAGAGTGGGGGAAAGGAGGGGAAAAATTGGAACAAAAGGTTTTGCAATTGTCAATGCTGAAAAATTACCCATGCATATATCTTGTAAATAAAAAGCTATAATAAAAAAATAAAAATAAAAAAGAAGAGTGAAGAAGAAAAAAAAAAAAAAGAAAAAAAAGGAAGGAAGAAAGAAAGTCTCTGTGGTTCCTGCAGAGGCTCCAGCCACACCCAACTAGCTCTTGGACTTCCCACTTGGTGTTTCTGAGGAGCTAGCCTGGAGGTGTTTGTACTTTACATGGGTTAATCCCTAGTCTGGAGTCTTTGAATCTTGGTTGTACCAGGAGGACCTCTACTCTGTCCCAGTTCTTCTTGATTTGTTCTATATTTGCCCTGGGACCCAAATTTGGTCTTTCTGTGGGGGAAATCTGGAGAGTTGGAAATTCACCAGCCTACTCCTACTTCCAGAATCCTCCCATCCCCTTTATGTTTTCTTTTGGCTAGGTTTTCCTCTTTCACCAGGCTGGCAGCAGCCACAACTGACTGGTTTGGGAGTTTTGACCTGTCCCATTTCAGATTTAGGTTGGCTTACCCCTTTTTAGTCAGTCTGCTAGCCTCCTGCTCCCAGGGTTCACCAAACTGGTACCAGATTTATTGCAGGTGTCTGATAAGACCAGCTTATTACAATTCAAAACTCAAAAGCTATATGAACTCCAGATTCTCCAGCATCAGGTATTATAATCAACACCAACAAAGCTGGCAGAATAATATTTCTAAATATATAAAATATAAAATATATATATATGTGTGTGTGTGTATTATATATATATATATATACACATATATATATATATATATATATATATATATATATATATATATATATATATATATATATATATATATATATATATATATATATATATATATATATATATATATATTGAGAAATGTTAAGGGGAGATGGGGAGAGGTTTTATGTAGAAAATAAATGACTTTTGAACTGAGTCTAAAAGGAAATGAAGGATACTAAGACAGAAAAGTGATGAGGAAGTAAATTCTACATATGGGATACAGCTCTTCCAAGTCAATAGATGTGGAGTAACATGTCCATGGAATAGTAAGAAGAGAAGGCCAGTTTGATAGGGCAACTGGGATCAGTGAATGGGAATGTCAAGTCAAGTTATATCAACCAGCATTTAAGTGCTGACTCTGCCAGGCACTGTGCTGAGTGCTGGGAATTCAAGTACAAGCAGAAATCAAGATAAACCCTGCCCTTAAGGCATATTTAATATGAATTTAGGAATTTAGAAAAGAATTTAGATGATATGTGTAAATTATCTTTGGACCATTTCCCCTGAGACTTAAAATTAAATTCAAATGAGAAAAGGAAACTGAAGAGAAAATGAAGACTCTATAAGTACCCAACGTGGACATTATAGAGAAAGTCTGGAGAGTCAGGAGATAGCCCAGAGAAGAATAAAGATATAGCTAGCTAAGCATCCTCCCCAAATTGGAGCTCCTGGGTTGGGGTGTCCGGAACCACCCAAGTAGCCAATCAAACAGAGGGAAGAAATGGAGAGTGCTTCCAATGTATGAAGTTCAAGAGTGATATGGATTTCCAGGATGATGTGATCTTCCACGGTAAAAAAAGGAATGTATAATAAGGAAAGAGAGAACCAACTTGTAAAAAGCTTGAAATGCCAAAGAGGAATTTATATTTAATCCTCAATGAAAGAGAGACACTAGAGTTTATTTAGTAGGTTAGTGACTCTCTCTTAATGTCCTTCTCATCACTGCTTCCCACTGCCGCTTATCCCATTGTTTGAGAATTCTAATTATTGCAAAATTCATTTCCAGTTACTAGAAAATCTGCCTTCCTGTAACTTCTACCCTTTGGTCCTACTTCTAACCATTAGAATAGCTATGTCTACTTACTTTTCCACATAACACTTCAATATTAAAACAAACATTAATTTTATTCTTAAGGCCAAGAAGTATTTCACTTTTGTCTTTGTATTTCCTGTACCTCTCATATATTAGGCTCTCAACTCTGAGTGTTTGATTAACTATTGTTGTCCTTTATCTAGAAGCTATACTTTTGTTAATGTTGCCTAAAATTGCACTTTTAGTAGTGTTGTCACATTGTTGAGTGACATGGAGTTAATAATCTTTTTTATATTGACAAAGTTATTAGATTTTCCTATGTTGTATTTCTGCAGTTGATTGTTTTTAAAAACACAAGCTCAGGACTTTACATCTCTTTTACAAAGAAATAGATCAAGCTATCCAATAGAATATAAACTCTGCAAAAGTAAGAACTATTTTTTTCATTTTTTACTTGTGTTCCCAACATTTAAGACAATGTTTACTACTCAGTAAGTGCTTAATAAATGCTTGCTCAATTGAATTGTAAAGTTTACTAAACCTGCTAAATCCATGAAATGTGATAAACAGTGCACAATTGGATTTCAGCAAAGCATCTCCTCATAAGATATCTGAGGACTAGATGGAGATGTGGATTGTAAGAGAGTAGAGTGAACTCAATTTAGAAATAGTCAGATGATCAGATCTAAATATTATTGATAATGATTTATGTCAACACAGAGAGAAAACTCTAGTGTATTGTTTGTGTTCTCAGTATGATTCTATTAAGTAATTTTATTAATATCTGGATGAAGAAATAACTTGCTAATCAAATCTGAGAATAAGAAAAAAACAAAGAATAATTGAGACATTAAAAAATGAAATCTGGATCCAAAAAGATGCAGATAGGCTAAACAAATGGATCAGCTCTAGCTATGTAAGATTCAATAGGGATAAATGAAAAATTCTATACACGGCCAAAAAAACCAAAACAAACAAACAAAAAAAAAAAAAAACAGCTACAGAATGGTGATCTTAGTAATTCAAGTAAAAAAGATATGAAGATTCTAATGAATTTCAAGCTTGATATCCAACTGCATGATATGCTAGCCTAACAAAAGCTAAAGCTGAATTAATAAATTTTGTACAATGTCCATGATGAGAAAGGGAAGTCATGCATTTAATAAATATTTATTGAGCTCCTACTATATCAATAGTCAACAAACATCTATTAAGTACCTATTAGCTATCACTAAAGATACTAAAAAGGGGGTAAAAACTCCCTCAAGGAGCTTATGTTCTAATGGGGGAGATGATATGTAAAAGATTATATAAAAGTGGGATATATACATGAAAAATTAGATATAATCAATAGAATTCTTCTCAGACTAGATCCAGAATATTGTGTTAGATCTCCATGTGGAATATTAGACTCAGTTCTGCATACATAGTTTGGAAAGGCATTGGCAAGGTTCAACTGAGTTTAAAAAGTATGACCTAAATGTGAGTACTAAAATTAAGTCAAAGGAAGATAGAAATTAAGAATTTTTAACTTGGAAAAGAAGAGATATAGATCAAATATGATCAATTTCTTCAAATACTAAGAAGTACCATATAGAAGAGGAATTAGTGAATTGGTTTATAGTGGAGAATAAAAAAGGAACTTTTAGCAGAAAACTAAAAAAGTCATATCAACTTAACATGTAGAGAAAATTCCTTCTAATGAAAAACATCCAAAAATGGAATGGTTACTTTTTTAATAGTATTTTATTTTTCCAAACACATTCAAAGCTAGCTTTCAACATTTACCTTTGCAAAACTTTATGATCTCTTTGGGATACCTAGTAGACACTGCTGGATCAAAGGGCATGCACAGCTTTATAACCCTTTGAGTCCACTTCCAATTGCTTTCCAGAATAGTTGAAGCATTTCACAACTCTACCAACAATGTATTAGTATCCTAGTTTTCCCATGTCCCCCTATAACATTTATCATTGTCTTTTCCTGTCATCCTAGACAATCTGAAAGGTATGAAGAGGTATTTCAGAGTTGTGTTAATTTGCATTTCTCTACTCAATAGTAATTTAGAGCATTTTTTCATGTGACTAGATATGGCTTTAATTCTTTATCTGAAAATTGTTTGTTCATATCCTTGGACCATTTATCAATGGCCTGTATTCTTATAAATTTGAGTCAATTCTCTATATATTTTAGAAATTAGATCTTTTATCAGAAACACAGGCTTTAAAAATTTTCCCCAGATTTCTTCTTCCCTTCTAATTTTGGATACATTGGTTTTGTTTTTGCAGAACATTTTTTGTTTGGTATAATCAAAATCATCCTTTTTTAATTCATAATGTTCTTTAATTTTTCTTTGGCCATAAATTCCTCTAAAATATATTACTTTAGGAAACAGTTCATGAATCCTCCATCACGGGAGGTCTTCCATCATCAGATTGTTCATTGGAGATGTGGTAAACAGTATTCTTGCTTCAGTTCAGGATTGTGTTAGTGAAAAAGTTCCATAATCTTCTCTGTATCATAGATCCTTTTGACAGTTTAATGAAATATATCTTTGAATATACTTTTAATGCATAAAATAAATTGCATGATATTGTTAAGAAAATCAATCATATTGACTTATAGTTATCAAACTTATATTCAAAAACAGGTTCATGGACTCTAGGTTAGGAAGTCCTATATTAGATGAATTATGAGACTATGTTTCTAAATTTGGCCAGTCTTTCCCTGTTGGTCAGTTCTTTGTGAATCCTGATTCTATCATCTACCACATTATCCTCACAAGCTTTGTGTCATACACAGATTTGATGATCATATTTATGTCTTTGTCCAAACCATTGATAAAGAAAAGTTAAACAGACCATGATTCCAGCCACTCAGTTTCAGCTCTCATCTAGCCAATTCAGTTGTCTACAAAACAGCATTACTAACTATTTTCACATGTCAAATTGAATTGGAGTCAAGATGCCTGAGTTTTAGTGTCCTAGCTCTGTCACAAACTAGGGCAAGGAGCTTTCCTCCCTGGGCTTTGATTTCCTCATCTCTAAAATGAAAGGATTGGAATGAGCCGTCTCCAAGATTCCTTCAAACTCCAAAATTCTATGATGAATTAACAAAAATAAGTCACTACCATACAATATATATGGGTGTGGGGACAGAGAGCAGGGCTATGGGATGGGAATAATGCCTTTCTCTATTGCTCAAGTGGTTTATAAAAAAGGAAAGAAAAAATAGCTACTTTTCTGGAACAGTGGATGGTATCTTAGATTATGAATTGGCAAGGGTACTGTGTGGATGATTGCATTCTGGTTCATAGTGAAAGTTAAAAGTTTAAAACACTGCAGAGAGTGAGGGGAAAGCTGTTTTTTATTCACATTTGGCTGGAGATGCAAAAAGAAAAAAAAAGATGGGTCACCTACTATCTGACACTTAGTCTACACAGCACACAATGGAGGATGTGGTGTCAGGGAAGGAACACTGTTTTGTGATTCAAGATATGTGTGTGTTCAAGTTCTTCCTTCTCGGCTACTAACTGTGTGAACTTGAATGAGTTACTTTCTTTCTCTTGACCCCAATATCATTGAAAGGGTTAGACTAAAGCATCTCAAAAGCCTAATGTTCTAAGTTTCTATGATTAGAGTCAAATCTTCACTTTTCACTGGGTGAAAACGGCAGTAGAGTTTATTAACCCAACAGAAGTCTTTTTTAAAAGATCATTAACAAATATGCAGGTGAAAAGCAAAATTCTGGAAGTGGCAAGTCCTATTAAAACCACCATGTTAAATATGAAAACATGAGAAAGGTATTAATAATAAAAATGACTATCTAGTAACTAATTCAGTTAAACATTTCAGATAAGTGTAAGAATCCCCAAATGAGTTCCAGGAGTTGTGAGATCATGAAACTATTATAATGAAAACATGATTGAATGCCATTTTTATAGCAGATTTTTGGTTGTATTGTCAAAGTTTTGCTAAACCCAGTAGAACATTCACTTTTGAATCAGAAGATCCAAGTTCACATCCAATCTCTGATGCTGTATCACCTCCCACAACCTCAGTGTCCTCATCCATAAAATGATGGACCGGATGCCCTCTGATATTACTTCAAGTTCTCCATCTATAGCCCTATTATGCTATGAAAAGTTGATAATTAGTTCAACATGTCCATAATCTCCTTCTGCTAGTACAGGTCACAACCTAGCTATGCTTTCTCACCCTGTGAAATTCTAATCCATTTTTCCCTTATTAGGAAAATTCAGACTCCATTTTTAATTTTTTTGTTTTGTTTTGTAAATGTGAATACAGCTGTTGCACTATCCACCTGCCACCCTTGACTCCCTGCATGATCCTCCCACTTTTTTTTAATCATACATGTCCTTGATGTGGGAAATGTCTTTTAGAAGTTCTCAGAAGCAGGATGGCAGCAGATAAGGTCATAGGAGAGGCAAACTCCTATTTGGAGCTCAGAATGCATGATGGGGATAGAGAATGAACTAGTGGTTTTAGCAAAAGGAACTCCCTCCACCAGTGCAGATGGACAGCTTCACTTATATTTCTAGTCTTGGAAATGATTTTGAAGTTTTGACCTTAGGTGACTGGGAGAAATAAAGGGGCCATCAACAGCAATAAGGTCAAGGGGATGATTTCAAATTAAGGATGTTGAGTTCAAGATGCTCAAAGGGACATCTAAATGAAGCTATCTAAGAGAAAATTCGAAAAAAGCAGGAGTAGACCTTGAAGGAGTACTGGGGCTAGATAAGTGGATTGGAAGTTATCTTCATAGAAGCTGTCTATGGGAATAGGTATTGTCACTAAGGAGAATATGAAGAGCATAAATTTTTAACCTTTTTTATTTCAGTGGAGGCTTTTGGCTGCCTAGTAAACCTTATGCCCCCCATTTTCAGAATCATTTTTAAATGTATAAAGTAAAATATATAAAATTAAAAGGGAATTAAATTATACTAAAAATGTTATTAAAACCATAAGTTCACAAATACCAAATTAAAAAGCACTTTTTTAGAAAAAAGAGAGACCCCAGGAAAGCACCCACACTTAGGGCATGGGAGGAAGCAGATGAACCATTATATGATAGTTCTGGACTGATCTTGAAGAGAATAGCTAGGAGAGCAATATCATGAAATTTAAGAGAAGAGAAATTTTCAAAAAGGAGTACACAGTGAACATTGTGAAATGATGCAGAAAGGTCAAGAAAGATTATCCCTGAGGAAGATCTATTATATCTGGCAGTTTAAGTCATTGGAAACCTCAGAGAGAACATTTTCACTATAGTGGCTATGAAAAACAGATTTTCAGGGTTAAGAAGTGAGTGGGTGTTGAGGAAGTGGAGACAATGAACACAGTTTACTATTTTCAGAAATTAAGCAGTGAAGGAAAATGGAAGTATCATATTATATAGTCTGAGGAGGTAAGAAATCAAGGGAATGTTTGCCTGCTTGGAAGAATGATTTTTATTTATTTAGTAATGGGAGTTCCTGGTTATATTTGGAAGCTGAGAAAGATTAAGAGGAAAGATTAAGAGAGGGGAAAGGGACAAACAGGCAGTCAATGAGAGAGAGACAGAAACAGAGACAGAAAGATAAAGAGATACAGAGACAGAGAGACAGGGAAATATAAAGACAGAGGACACATATAAAGAGAGATAAAGACAGAGATACAGAGAAAAATAAAGTGAAGTCCAGAAGAAAATTATAAGTGATAAAAAGAATAATAGCATAAGAACACTTGATAGAAAGATTGGTCTTTGCAAGGTCAAGTGCCACCTCATCCTTGGAAACTAGATGATGTTGATAAATGATGAATTAAGACAGAAAAGTTTGAGATGTGCAGGAGAGATAGGAAATCTCACCTGATAGTTTTTTTAGGAAAAATGGGACTGAAGTCATTTGCTAAAGTTGGAAGACTGAGGAGAGAGGTGAAAATTCTAATTATCACTTGGAATGACCACTGTGGGGATTATAATACAGAGATAATAGAAGATGGATAAGGAAATTGAGATGTCACCATGAAGAAATAATTGAGGTTATATGATAATAATTTGAAGCAGCAAAGAAATTAACATTACATTTAAAGCAATCAGATGGATCTCTGAGGATTACTGAATGGTAAATTGAAGTGTGTGTTTACATTTGTTAACTATGTATAATAGCACCTTTCCAAAAACTGACCATGTTACGCTAGAGCGTAACAACTGCCTAAATAAATACAAAAAAGGAAATATATCAAAAAGATATTTTTCCAGACATGGTCAATGTATTGCTTTATTCTGTATTAGTTTAGCTGAACTTCTTTGATGAAAGGAAGGTTTGAGGGGTGGAGAAAAGATGGAAAGATGCCCTGGAAAATAACAGTGCTATAAAAATTAAAGTACTATTGTTTACTTATTTTTCCAATATTTAAAACATTTTTATTTAAATTTTTGAGTTTCAAATTCTATTCTTTCATTCCCCAGAGATACTATCCCAGAGATAGTAAGCAATCAGATAAAGGTTATATACATGCAATCAAATAATACACTTCTATATTCATAATTTTGTCCAAGAAGACTTGAATAAAAGGAAAGAAATAAAGAGAGAAAGTGAAAAATAACATGTTTCACTCTGTATTCATTCAATATCAGTTATTTCTCTGGAAGTCAAGAGTATGCTTTACCATTACTCCTTTGGGATTGTCTGGAGTCGTTATATTGCTGAAAATAGCTAAGACATTCACAATTCTTCATCAAACAATTTGCTGTTACTATGCACACCATTCTGGTTTTGTTCACTTCATTATGCATCAGTTTACATAAGACTTTCAGGTTTTTCAGAAATCATTCAGTCTGTCATTTCTAATAGTACCATTATATTCTATTACAATCATATACCATAAGTTGTTTAGCCATTATCCAGGTGATAGGTATCTCTTTGATTTCCAATTCTTAGTGACCACAGAAAAACTTGCTATAAATATTTTTGTACAAAAAGGTCCATATTCCCTTTGAGAGGATGTTTTTGGAACAAAGATCTAGTAGTGGTATTGCTGGATCAAAAGGTATTCATAGTTTGGTTGTCCTTTGGGCATTGTTCTCTAGAATAGTTGGATCAGTTTGCTACTCTACCAATATTGTATTAGTTTCTCAGTTTTTCCACATTCTCTCCAATATGCAACATTTTCCTTCTTTGTCATAATTATGTTTGTGATAATTAAAGGTAGGAGCACAGATCAAACATATATTTTGTAATAAATAAAGAACACTGGAAGAAAATATGCAAAGTACATTGAAATCAATTGAATACAAAATGATATATGGATAAAAAGACAAAAGATTGAAATAATAGATATCATCAAAGAAAAATATTGTCCATTCTATAATATTACCCAAATAATCAAGTAGATAGACATAAAAAATTAAATTCACTAAAAATAACTATAAGACATATAGAGATATAAATTTAGATATATATTGCAAAGGCAGCTAGGTAGCACAGTGGTTAGAGCACTGGGTTTAGAGTTAGGAAGAATCAAGTTCAAATCTAGTTTCAAGTACTTGCTAGCTCTGTGACTCAGGACAATTCAATTCACTTCTATCTGCTTCTTTTCCCTCAACTATAAAATGAGGATTAAAAGGGAACCTATCAGCCAGGGTAGTTTTTAGGACCAAATGAGATAATATTTGTAAATCACTTAATCCAATGCCTGGCACATGGTAAATGCTATATCAATGCTTGTGTCCTTACCTTCTTCCCATATGGGAGTCTAAATACCAAAATACAGCAGAAATTACATGACTATAAACACAAAAGACATAAAGACAAACAAATAACTACTTAGATTAGGCTAATATAAAAATCACAATATAATACAATACGATAAAGGAATTTATAGATACTATGCCATAGCAAGCTATTAAAGAACCACTTTATAGAATTCATCAGGAAAAAACAAAAATCAAGAATCTTAAAAGGAAATAATGAAAAAGTTGATAAGGGAGGAGATCTAGTATTACAGATATCAAACTATGCTATACAGCAATAATCATCCAAAGTTATTTGGCATTGAGCTTTAAAATAGGAAATTTGATTAATGGAATAGATTAACTACATAAGACCTAGAAACAATTGAACAAAGCTCAATGAGCCAAAAACAATACCTTGCATGATAAGGACTTAGTATTGAACTAAAACTGATGAAAAACTGGAAAACACTCTAGTAGAAATTAGATTTGGACAGTTTACAGCATATATCACAATAATCTTCAAATGGATACAAACCTAAACTTAAAACAAATTGCAGAAGGCAGGTAAAGAGCTTTCTCAACTACATGAAGGCATGAAGGGGAAGAGTTCTTGACTAAACAAGGGATAGAGAGGATCACCAAAAAAAAAAAAAAAAAAAAAAAAAGGCAATTAGATTACATAAAATAAAAAAATATTTTACACACACGCATGTACACACACATGCATGTACACACACAAACACACAATTGCAGTTAACATTAGGAAGGAAACAATTAACTGGGGAAAATGTTTACAGCATACTTTTCTTTTAAAGTCCTAATAACCAAGATAGATAGGGAAGTGATTTAATTCTATAAGAATACAAACCATTTCCCAATAAATAAGTGATCAAAAAATATAAATTCTTAGTTTTCAATGAAGAAATATAATCAACAGTGATATAAAAATCCCTTCTAAATCATTAATACTAAGATAAATATAATCATACCCAATAAAAAGCATTTAAAGATGGAAAGGAATTTGGGATTATGCCCCAAAAGTCACTAAGTTGTATACACTTTTCTCCCATGGTGGAGCTTCTATTTGGGTATATACCATCACACAGACACACACAGCCATAATCACACACACACACATCATATCACATCACATCAAAAATCAAAGATAGTGAGAAAGAATCAATTTTAACAAAAATATTCATAGAAGCACTTTTAGGGTGCTTCTCCTTCACTCATACCCTCTAACTACAAATATCAAGAGGAAAATCATTCTACTACTTTCTTAGCATAGCATAACAAATATCTAGAAACAAGGCACGCATAAATTGGAGAACGGATGAAAAAAATGACAGTATCAAAATCTAATAGAATCCTATTGTTCTATAAAAAAGAAAGCAAAAGTTTTAGAAAAGTCTTGGAAGAATACCATGAACTGAGATTGAATACCTTTCATGTAATTAAGCTTGTAAATAACTTATTAAATATATAAATATTTGCATGCTGCATCATTCATTAAAATGTTTAATTTTACCTTTTTATTTCACTAGCACTTAGTACAGTACTTTGTGCCTACTAAGAACTTAACAAATGCTTTCTGACTTGTGAAATAAGCCAAACCATCTAAATTTATACACTGTCATAAACTGTTGACAATTTTGTTATGGAAAACAATTTTAAAGCCTTCAGAAGTCATATAAATGATCAAGCATATCATTACAAAAACTAACTACAACAAAAATAACAGTAACTAGCATCTCTATAGCACTTTAAATTTTGCAAACTATTTTACATATGAAACATGCTTCTCACTATTTGGGAGTGAGGGAAGAAACAATAGGGCACAGAATAAGATATATATTTTCAGATGAGACCAATATGTGAATTAGTTTTTTTTATGAATATACATATTTATTGTAAGGGAAGCCTTTTATTTGGTAGAGAATCTTTTATGAAGGATTTGAACTGAAAATGAAAAAAGTGAAAAAATTAAGTATCAATGAATGATTTTAAAATATCTAAAAAGAGGAAACAGAGAAAAAATACATGCCACATTTGATTAAAAAAAAATTTAAAACAAACTCTATCATCCTCTTTTTTCCTTTCTTCAACAAGGAAATACTTTACTAAATAGTAGGTTACCAAAAGGTAGAGATTAGCAAAACAATCAGTCTAAGGACAAAGTTATCAAAGGGTGCAGGGTTAATTCTTATTGACAGGTTTAACTAGGGAGTCAAGTCTGTGAGAGGAAGGCAATGAAATCAGAACATGACTGATGTACTCAACAAAGAAGTCATGATAGAGATGGAGAAGAGTCAGGAGGGGTAAGCCAATGGGAAAAGTAGAAGGGCTGAGACAGTCAACAGAATAATAGTCACAAAGGCTGGTCTGCAGAAAAGATCAGATCAGATGTTGGAGCCATTGAAGAATATAGGAAAGAGTGCTGAAGGTTGGCAACAATGACAAGGATTATCTAGATTATTGTGATAGCCTTCTAATCAACAGCTCCCAGCCACTCCTCTCAATTTTCTACACAGCTGTCAAAATAAGATTCCTAAGGGACTGACTGTATCACTCCCCTGTTCAAAAGCCTTTTGTGACTGAAGTTTTGCTTTTAAGTCCAAATGCAAGCTTTTCAGTCTGGTTTATAAACCATCCACAATCTGGTTGCAAACAACTTTCCCAGTCTATTACATGTTACCTCCTGTCATGGACTCCATGTGCACTACCATCTTTCCCCAAACTCAATATTCCATGTAGTGCTTCTATGTTTACACAAAACATCTCCCAGTCCCAAAACAACCTACGTCCTCCCCTTTATTTTTCAGCATCCTAATTTCTTCAAGGCTTTGCTCAGGTGTTATCTCTTCCATGAAATCTTCTCTGATTACTGAAGTTCCCCCTTTGATTTACTTTATATTTCTTTATCTATGCATTACATAGCCCAGGGGATGTTTCATTTTTGTTTGTTTTGTCTTCCCAGAACCTAGCAAAAATGTTATGCATACTAGGTTTTTTAGTAGCAAGTGGTTTTGAATCAAATTAAGTCTAGACAGAGTGATAGAATACATTTCAAAATTGAAGAGTTTGTTGGGTGCTGATTGAAAAAGTAGAACGATTTTCCTCTTGATATTTGTAGTTAGAGGGTATAACTGAAGGAGAAGTCAGTATTGGAAAGGGTGGCAAGGGATGTGACATCTTTGGGGAAAAGCCAGAACGCAAAGGATCCAAAGAGACAGAGTTGGCAAAGAGAGATGGAGAATGAAGAGGTGAGTCAGGATTAAGGTGGGTAGGAAGGAGAGTACAGGAAAAGCTATCAAGAGAAAGGAATTTCACCTAGGAAGGGGAGTGGCTATGAATGACAGGGATTAAGGGGAACAGGAGTGCTGAATTTGTTAGCCATAGGGGAGGAAGAGTACCAAGTAGATAGAAGTTTGAATAATAAATCACCCTCAAGGTTCTAATTAAAATGTCAGTATGATGGAGCTTTGACAGCTCACATCTCCCAGGTGATTTCCTCAGGCTTGGTTGTAGCTGAAAAGGAACAGAGAGAGGATCCTATGTTGGGGGAAGAGCTGGCAGTGGAAGGAAACCTTTACAGATTCCTCCCTTGCTCCAAAGTCTTTGGCAGCTTTCCCACAGCTGATACCAGCTGGCTAAATTGTATCCATTCTGCTCTATTTGCTAACTCAGGGAAGTGAATTTAGATATATTAAGAGGTTCTTGAACAACAGAGATGGAAAGCACCACTAATAGCCATCAAGTGTGTCTTCATGGACCTTCCTCTTCCCTTCCCTCAATAATTCAATGCACAGCAAGACACAGAGATCTGCATCACTACTGCCTTCATCAGATATTCCCTTTCCCCAGATTTAACCCTCTTTTCCAGTCAACACCAGTTTCTGACTACCTATTATTGCCCATTATCTAATCTCAGCCCTTCTTCTGCCCAAAGTATCCCAATACTCTCTTGGACCCATTTACTCTCTCCCCAAAAGTCACTGGTCAAGAACCTGGTAGGGTTCCCAAAGTCTTTGTCTGCCAGAACCTAAATATCACCTAATCTCTTTAACTGACATAAAACTGATTTCTCTTTATTGTTGCTTTACCCAATTAGACTGTGAGTTTCTTTACACCAAAGATTTATAGACTCTTCTATTAGTATCCTTAGGGCTTGGTACAATGCTCAGCACACACACAGACACAGACAGACACACACACACAAAACATTTAAAAAAATGTCTTTACATTGAGTTCTGTTCCATTACAGTTAGATAATGTATTTACCATAAAGTTTAATGAATCAAAATGCTTCATCTTTGAGCATTATGGGTAATTCAGATTTTGGCAACACAGGATGGCTGAATAACTGTCCTATGAATTACAACTTTTGACTCCATTGTTTTTGTCAGCAACAACTCTATCATTTTCCATTGTTGTTATTTCAGAGATAACATTTAATCTCTCAAAACCACCACTATTTCAAGCTATAGACCTCCTTGGATGCTTTCCTTTCTCTGGTGATACTACTAACCTCAGAACTGTGTTATTTAATATTTCACATTTACCTAAGCTTGTTATTCAAAAATATTTAGGGGTTGTTATGAGGAGGAAATAGGATCCAGGCTGTCTATTCTGTCCTCTCCAACAGTTGCACAGACAAGAGATACTTCCTTCTAGCTTTTCCTAAAAATACCCATTCTTCCTATATCCCCACAGCTCAAAACTTAGTAATTTGGGGGAGTAGAAAGAATTTGTTCTAGAGATCCCCATATGTATGTATGTCTGCCTATCAGTCCGTTTTGTTTGAATGGGTTTTATTAAACTTAAAATACCAAATAGATGTGAATTGCTGTCATTATTTATGGAAAGAAAGGAGAGGTAAATATGAGTTTAGATTATAGAATACTGTTCTGAATAGACACCCTGGGTGGGGTTCAACTAGGAAGGACATGAGGACACTGTAGATGAAATATGAATGGGTAAGTGAAGTTGAGAATCATTGAAAGGTCCTTCCTTTACTATCAACTATCTCCCCAACTTTCCTGCAACAGTATCTGAAACATAGAGCTTCATTCTTTCAAATTAAGATATTTCTTCATGGTATCTTTCAAAACACAAAAACTTCTGGAAGTGGTTGTTAACTTTGTATAATTTTAATTCTAATTTTTATGCAGGTTATTCTCTGGCCTATAGACTCTTAAAAAAAGGTTTATTTTTAAAACATATGCATAGATAATTTTTCAACATTGACCCTTGCATAACTTTGTGTTTCAGATTTTCCCTCCTTCCCTCCACCTCTTTCCCTAGATGGCAAGCAATCCAGTATATGTTATAATATAGTAAATGTTAAAATATATGTTAAATCCAATATGTGTAAACATACATATACAATTCTCTTGCTGGACAAGAAAAATAAGATCACAAAGGAAATAAAATGAGTAAGAAAACAAAATGCAAGCTAAAAACAACAAAGAGTGAAAATGCTATGTTGTGATCCACATTCAGTTCCCACAGTCCTCTCTCTGGGTGGAGATGGCTCTCTTCATCATGAGATCTTTGCAACTTGACCTATAGACTCTCAAACTCATTTTATCCAAAACAGATTTTTATCATATATCTTCCCAACCCACTTCTCTTCCAAACTTCCTTATTTCTTTTGAAGGTACCACCACTTTCCAGTCTCCTTCAACTTTTTCTTAGGGTGTACAACCTTCATCTCCTCACTCTTCCTTACCTCAAATACCCAATAACTTGTCAAAGCATGCCTTTTTTACCTCCTCAACATCCCTCACCTTTCTCTCCACACAACCACTATCTTAATATAGACCTTTCTCATACCTCCTCTGTACCATTTCAAGGGCCTCCCAACTGGCATTTCTGCTTAACATCTCTCCCCACTCCAATCCATCACTCATAAGTCTAGGTTTTAACATATACTTCCCTTACACAATAAACTCCAAAGGTTCCTTTTTTTCTTCTAATATCAAATAAAATATTTTCTGTTTTATAAGGTAAATTTCTTTACATCCTGGTCTCCTCCTTTTCAGTATCATTTTAATACATAGACACATTCTCTCTCTCTCTCTCTCTCTCTCTCTCTCTCTCTCTCTCTCTCTCTCTGTCTCTCTCTGTCTCTCTCTCTGTCTCTGTCTCTGTCTCTCTCTCTCTCTCTCTCTCTCTGTCTCTCTGTTTCTCTCTCTCTATGTCTCTCTCTCTCTGTCTCTCTCTTTTTCTCTCTGTCTCTCTTTCTCTCTCTCTCTCTCAACACACACACACACACACACACACACACACACACACACACACACACACACACCCCTCACTTGGTAGAATTATAATAGGGAGAGTTCCCTTTTTTCCACCTCGTATCAGTGGGGCCTGGCAAAGTGGCTGGAACAGAAGAGGATTGACTAATATTTATGTAAATCAGTCAACAAAATCACCTTCAAAGAGAATCAACATAGATATGGATACTAAAGGAATAAGAGTTTGAAACAGTTTGATAAAAATTAAAACACTAAATAGATGTGAATTGTTGTCATTGTTTATGGGATGAAAGGAGAGGTGAGTGTAAATTCATATTTTAGGGTACTGTTCTGGGAAGATACCCTGGATGGGCTCTGAATGGAAAGTTCATGGGGACCCTATAGGTGAAAGCAATATTGACTGGAAGAGAGAGTACATAGAAAAAATTTAAAAAACAGGATTTGAAGATAGTAGGAACCTTAGCCATCAAATAATCTGACCTCCTAATTTTACAAATGCAGAAATGAAGGCCTTGGATATAGTAAATAACTCATTCAAAATCAAACAAATATTACATGGTACAGCTGAGACTGCAGTCTCAGGTCTTATAAATATTTTCTCTTGCCATTATACCATGATGGGTAACAACACGGATACATTTGGTGATACCAAAGATAAACTAGGAATATTTTACAATGAAAGTATATGGGCCACCCATCCTCCCTAGAATTTCAGATACCTTTCTAAAGCAGGTGGTTGGGGCCTCACTGAAGCCACTTAGATTCCCACACATAGTTAGCCCCTTGCAATATAAGAGATATATTTTCAAGACAATCACTATGGCAAGAAAGACAAATTATCCCAAATCCTAAAATTTCCACCATAATACTTAAATTTAAAGGGATCTAGTACCAATTACACTCCAGAAGATAAACAACTGAGTCTAAAACCTAACAAGAATAATTAGTTTTTAAAAAATCAAAAAGCACTTGTTTCTTCTTATTACCTCTTGCCCTCCCCTCACAATGATTCCCATCTCTTATGATGTTATTATGCACTTTTTGTTGTGTCTTTCCTTTAAATTCAAATAGATTTAAGTTAATTTGAGGACATTCTTTGTTCTACTTGGCTTGGGATCCAATTATGGACCTTGCTCTGGGTGTGGCATGTGCTGCTTATGAATTGGAGAATAAGTCTATACCTTTGGAGTGATGTGTTCAAAGAGAAAAGAGGGAATATCAAACAAATTAAATATTCCAGAACCAAATCTGTGTCCATACTTTGATATGAGGCTAGTCATGAGCTCCTTGATCCAGGTATTCTGTCCAATCATGCAAATAACAACTCATCCATTCTTGCCCCTCCCTTCCTTAGCAACTGTAGGCCATATTCTCTCTTAGGTCAGTGTTTATGTGAGCAATACTCTGAGTGCCAATGTTTAACAAACCAAGTTCCTTTTACCTTTGTAAATACTGTGCACACATTTTAGGTCAATACTTTCCCCATGCTGAAAGAATCTCATTTTTTTTAAACTCCCGTAGTACTTATGCTTTGTTCATTTGGCTTATAATACATATTATATATGTGTAAGTAGTAGAGTTACTCTGAATCCCATTTTATCTGTTTATCGTCTAGATGCAATAAATACATGTTGATGTTAAGAATTGTAATCTGGGCTAGACTCATGCATCAGTAGGGTAATGTTGTGAGGGTTTGAGGGCCACAAAGAGGGTTTTCCTGCCCCCAAATATCATTAATAGATAACCAGAAGAGTAGATATTTAGAATGAAGAAAACCTGAGTTCAAATTTCCCCTCAGATTCTTACTAGGTTTAATGCTGTTCAAGCCACTTAACCTCCATCTGACTCAGTTTCCTTAACTGTAAAATGAAATTTTTAAAAATAAGTTCTGCCTCCTTGCCATGAAAATAAGATAATATTTGTAAAGGGTCTTACAAACTTTAAAGCTCTATGTAAATGCTAACTATTATTATCGTAATATTCAGCATATTCCTTTTCTCCTATGATTAAAGGCTACCCAAAGCATTTTAGAATGCTAAGGGGTTGTATAATACAACTTCAATTATGTGGATAAAGCCAAAGAAGACAGGAAAGGGTTAAATGAATTGGTGAACATTGAATCACATAAGCACCAGATATTAGAACTAAAAGGGACCTTAGATATAATACAGTCCAACAGATCCTTTGTTTCAAATTGAGGGAGAATGCACTGAAAGATAAGGAAGGGACCAGTCTTTATTTGTTAGTCAGCTCAGGCCTGGGAGACAAGATAGAATGTCCCTTCATAGGTTTCTGACCTAGGAAATTAGAAGAGGTAAGACTCCCCGAGGACCTTGGTTATAGAAAAACATAAAGCTTGTAATTCAGAAGGAAAAAAAGGCAAGGGGAACAGGATAGAAGTTTCAATGACTTTGGATGACTTTCTAATCTGTTTGTCAAGGCACTTAAGGCTTCCTTTTCCAAGGGTGATGAATGCTTAAGAAGTAATTCCAAAGAAAGAAAAAGAAAAAGTTAACCTGAGGTGAGCACATTTTATTAAACTCTGACAAATAAAAGGAAGATCTTCAGAGACCTGTAGGGTCTTGCCAACTATTTGTTGCACTGGGAGGGGGAGGGCCTGTACTTATCAGACATCTGCACATGTCTGAGCAATCTCCCCCTTGATGCAGACTCCACGGGGAGGTGACAGCACTGTTTAAGGTGGCTCATTTTAAGGTCCACAGTGTTTGAAGTTCTTCTAAAACGCTCCACCCTCCCACCCTAAGAAATCAAATGCAAACCAAACAAAAAACAAAAAACTGCTGGACAGAAAAGTTTTATTTTGTTCTTGCTCCAGGCCAGGCTGTGGCCCATATGCTTTGTAACCCATGCACCTGGTGCTGACATCTTAGTGGTCTGGAGCACGGCTGCATTCCAACAGGGATGAGGGCTGGAATGGATGAGGGGAAATTTTTTGTTCTAAGAGCCAGCTGGGAGAAGTCTCTTATCTCAGCCTGGAATCTCTCCGGTGTCTTCTGTTTTCAGTACTCTTCCAGAGGAAGAACTCAATTGAGGGATGGAATATAGAATATGAATTGGAGATTTGACCAGATTTGGTTCCTTGCATTTCAAAGATCACAAAACCTCTCATTTGTTCTTCCCAAAGCAGCAATTTCCCATAAGCATAAGTTCCTGTGATTTTTTTTTTCCAAAGCCAAGGCTTGCTGGTAACCACAGAGTACATAAAATATAGGCTTTCTGCAAGAAGCAATTATTTAAAACTCAGAGACCAAGGGAACAAGTTTGTCAAATTTTGTCAGTTATAACATATAACACAACAGGATTTCTTCACATACGGAAGTTGCCATAGACCGAATTTAATTTTTCTTACTAATTTCAAGGATGTCTTTTTCTTCCTTCCCAGATATCACCCAGGCTGTCTGAGGCTCTTGACTTAAATTCTCTGGCCTTTTAATTGAAAAAAGAAGGAGGAGGCAGGTTGGAATTCAGATTTTTCCCTCGAAATGTGAAGCTACCCTTGTAACCATAATTAGAATGTGTGCTGTTGTATTCTTCCATTCATGTGCTGCATGGCTGTGATGGTCTATAGAGCCATGCAAAAATGCTAGGTTTCTGCCCTGGTTGTATTTTCTGGGGTGCCAAAGGAATATGCAGCTTGTAGACTATAAATCAACCACCCTGCTCTCTAATTTCCAACCAGAACACAAGGTATGATTATCCAAGTGAGCAACAGGAATGTCGAGTCAAAGAACTAAGTTTCATTTGCCAGAAGGACGAAGCTTAGTGAAAACTAAACCTTCAATTCTGTTGTGAACGCAACCAAGGGATGTAATTACACAGTTCGTAACATCTGTCTGTGAAAGCAGAATGGGAGAGAAAGACAACAGAATAAGTCATCACTAACACAACTGGGCACTCTTGAGGAAATGCTCCATTGGAAGTTTCATACCCAGATTAATTCTCCACTCCTATTGACATCTACCCTAAAAAGCTTGGGGATGAAAAATTGAGCTTCTGACAATGATATTAAAATTCACATTGCATGTTTATTACCTGTGCATTATAGGAGACAGCTTCATAGAGTCTTATTCTGCAAATGAGATTTTGTTCCCACGCCTGTAATTAGGCGAATGCATCACAAGCCTCACACACACAGCAAATTGAGGGAACAGTTGAACCCCTTAGTGGATTGTTGGGCTCACCTCATGAGGTCGAAAAGGGTCAGAATTTCTCTATTCATCTAAGTGCAAGGTCACAATTGTGCCAGCAGGAAGAAGGATATCTCATTTAGAAGATATATATTGAGACAGACTTGTCTGATGGAGAAGTCCATTCCTAAAAGCCCCTTGGGCATGAGGAAAGTGAAAGGAGGACACCAAAATGAAGCAGATTTAATCTTTTCTGATTATGATTATAAATTTACATAATTTTTTATAGAAGATCTAAATATAATTTAATGAGAAAGTATAGCTTCGATAGTTCATCATTCTCTCCATCTCCCCCCACACACACACACACAAAAAAAATTCTATCTACATCCTTACCAATATCTGGTACTATACTATCATACCTCCACTAATTTCTCTTACCACCATCCCCAATCTTTAACTTGAACTCTTAATTTGGAACCAGAGCTCCAGAGTGAAACATCTGTCATTTTCTGGTGAGCTTTAGTAGGTCACTTCTCAGGATCTTAGTTTTCTTAACTTGGCTGATAAGGAAATTGGATAAAAAGGCCTCAAAATCTATGATTCCTCGAGTCTATCCAAATATTTTGATGCTATGCTTTGTTACTTACATCATGATCTAATAGTCTTTCCTATACTGTGCATATGAGAATATATAAATGTGCCAGTACATGAAAGGTTCTGTGATTTGGACAACATTGAGCTGTTCTTCCGTCATTGCAGATTGCAGTATATCTAAAGTAGAAAAGTCTGAGGAAGTAAGGAATATAGATATTAAGTCTATGGTTGCAAAGTCAATAAGGGATAGAGACTCTTCTAAAGTCCAATCCTATTGTTTTCTCCATTATGCTAGTTGCTGCTAACCATTATACATATGCCATGAATTATACATATACCTAATTAGTATAAAATCCTGCCTGCTGAAAATCTCAATCAAAAGAAAATACAGTAGTAACAATAATACAAAGAATGCTTTTCATAGGAGGAAACTTTGATTTTAAATTAGCTTAGTGGTAGAGTCAGGAAGTCTAAAATAAAGGCCTTCTTTTATTTCCTTCTTTGTTTCATATATTTATTTTTATATTAAAATATTTCATTAAAAAGTATCATTTTTACATTGTTCAAATAAAACTGCAAAGATGCATTCTACAATCCCCCTATTAAGGACCCCTATGAAAACGGCAGTATAACAATGATGTAGATTACATAGAAAGCAGGGATGTGTTTCTTTTTTCTTTTTCTTTTGTGTCTCTGGGACTCACCATAGTACCTTGCATACAGCAAGTATTTAATAACTGATATATATATATATATATATATATATATATATATATATTTGTGAATGAATAAGTGAATGAATGAGTACACAGAGTACAGAAGAAGGAAAGTTGGGTGTTGAATCAGAGACTCTGAGTTCAAATTTTACTACATCAAAAACCATGAACAAGTCACTTAACTTCTCAGTGACTTCATCTATAAAGAAAAAATACTGGACTAGATTCTTTCTGAGTTCATCTCTGCCTAGTTTTAATTTCATGATCCCATGAGATTAAAAAATAAAATTGCATTTGTGACCATACTGCCCCCCCATCCTGTCACATGAAAAATTCTTCTTTCATAATGACAAGAAACACAAGATTTTCTTTGTGTTATCAGTGTGTCAAAGAGACATTTCAAACTGCTTTTTTAAGTGGGGAAAAGTTGCCTTTCCACTCTCAGCTGAAAAATGATGCATTAGAACTTTCCAAGCCATACATTTCCATTAGGCAAGGACCAACCATGGAAAATTCTAGCCCCAAACAGACTTTCATTTTAAAGAAGATAGGAGTAAGAGAATCAGGAAGCCAAGATAAAAGTTTATATATAACTTCAGCTAGGAGGTTTGTTGCTGGAAATCACAAAAAAACGGGTGTGATATAGCACCAAAAGGACAAAAAGGGCTTGGATAAAGTGTACACACCCCCTTCTAAAACCAACAAAATGCAAGATGAATTTTGGGAGGATTGGTGACTGGCCAACCTCCTTAGTGATATTTAAATCACAACTTTAAAATTATACTCTTTCAAAATAATGGCAGTAAGGGAGATCAATTTGGACATGAGGCAAGGGAAAGAAGAAATATTTTTCAGAAGAGATTTGAAATATTACCCAACTTGAGAACTGGTGCCACAGGAATGTTTTTCTGGAACACAGGGGCCACAGAGGGGGTGGGCAGCTGTATCAAGAAAGGGAAGAATGATTGTGTTTAGGAGGAGGGCCAAAGAGTCCTGGAATTTAGTATACAAGTAGGAGCATTCAGCTAGAAGGACACAAAAGCTGACACTGGCTGTGAGACAATGCATATGTCACTTACCTTTCCCAGCCCCATTTTCCTCATCCATTAAATGAGTGGGATGGTCCCTTCTAGCTCTGGATCCTGGATTCCAGACCTAAAATAGACATATTTCAGCCTTGCATTTAAGGCTCTATACAATCTGGCTCAGACCTACCTTTCCAACCCTATTCTGCTTTACTTTGCCTTCAGCACCTTCTATCCAGCCAAACTGAACTAGTAGTTTTTCACCCAGACTCAAACATGCCATCTCCTGCTTCCATGAATTTGCACAAGGTCTTTCCAGTTCCTGAAATGCATTCCCTCCTCAAGCCTGCTTCTCGGAATCCTTATCTTACTTCCAGGCTGGGCTCAAGTCCCACTACATCCATCCATGATGTCAGAGCTAAAAAGGACTAATAAGAAGCTATATGAATCTACAGCTTGTCTGAAAATGAGCCAAGCAGACTTCGCTTGAAGATGTTCACAGAGGGGATGTCCACTACCTCCTAAAATGTCTCATTACCTTTTTTTCATACTTCTAATTGTTAGGAGCTTTTTCTCCCCTTTACACCATGTTTAAATATGATGCTTCTACCCCTAGATTAGCCCCATGGGGTTAAACAGAACAAGTCTAATCCTTCCAAATCACAGACTTTAAATATTTGAAGATAGCTATCACTTTCCCCATGAAATGTGCTCTAGTCCTGGTCAAACATTCCAAAGACCTTCAATGTGTTTTCACATGGCATAAACCCTAAATCTTTCATCATCATCCACGTATCCTATACTGGACTGTCTCCAATTTATTATTGTCCAACAGGATTCCTTCTTGCTTTGACCAGCTTTGGGCATTTCCTCCTTACTCAACTCATTTTGGTTACCACAATACCTTGATTTCTCTTTAAATCAATTTACCTATTTGTGTACATGCGGCAGATATCAGTTCCTTTAGGGCTAGAAGTACTCATGCTATCATTGTATCCTCAGTGCTTAGCCCAATGTCACCTACAGTAGGTGTTCTACAAGTATTTATTGAATTGAATTGAATCAAGTTTCCGAAAAATAGCTCTTTCCCTTAAACTGATGATCAAATCAGAAATCACTGTGACTTTCTTCTCTGATTTATTTATTAAAAAGATGACACTGATTTTTACTACGTATTATATCATCCCTTGTTTAACAAATTCCAGTGATTCCCTATTGCCTTCAGGATTAAATACAAAGTCCTATTTCACATTTTAAACCCTTTCACAATCTGGCTCATTCCTACTTTCCATTTTTTTTTATATTTTTCTCCCTTCTACAAACTCAATGATCCAGCAACACTGAGCTTGTTCTCCTTCACTTGAGATAGTTCTTCTCAGATTCCATGATTTTTCACTGACTGTCCACCTATCTCATTCCCTACCTCACTTCACATTGAAATTACTTTTCTTCTGAAATTACCTTGCACCATTTCCACAGTAGTCACTAAACCCGATATGTATATTTTTTCCATGTTGTCTCCTTCATTAGGATATGATTCCCTTGAGGACACAGACTATGTTTTCTTGTATCCCTTTAATATATTCATATTAACTGATCGACTTTTCATTAACAATCAAAAAGTTGTGTTATGTAGGAAGAAAGCAGTGAACATGGATCGAGAAATTCTGGCTTCAAAAAACCAATCAACAATCATTTATTAAATTCTTCCTACATACCCCTGAGGTACTGCTCAAGTCCAGCCTCCAGGACTCACCAGCCATGTGAGCCTCAGCAGAGCTTAGTGCTAAGACTGCATTTTGTTAAGGCTAGACCAGTGGAGTCAAATTATGATAATTCTTACCAAGATGGGAAGGTTTCAAACACCATCCTTTCAGCCACATGGACTTACAACTTCAACATTATTTGTGATTCCTCTCTCTCTCCTTCATCCTACAAATTCCTTTAGTTCCTATATCTTGTCATTTCTACTGACACAATATATCTCATATATGTCCCTTTCTCTCCACTCATACAGCCATCACTTTGGGTTAGACCTTTATCACCTCCCACCTATCCTAATGCAATAACTTCCTAACTGTTCTCTCCCTACTCAAACCTATTCTTTACATATAGTAGCTTCCAAAGCAATTTTCCTAAAATGCAGGGATGACGACATCATTCCCTTATATGACAAGCTACAGTGGTTCCCTACTGCTTCTAGGATCAATATAAATCCCTTTTTATTTTATTTGGCATTTAAAGCCCTTCAAAACATTTCTTCCTCTCTTTAATATGTTTTATTCCCCTTCTCACACAATGTGGACCAGCATTCCATCTTCTATCTTTATGACTTTGTTCTTGCTGTCCACCATGTGTAGAACATATTCCCTCCTCACCTGCTCTCCTTAGAATCCTTTTTTTTTCCTTCAAATTCACTATAGTTACTACCTTCTATATGAGTCCTTTTTTTGATTTTCCAAAACTCTAATACTTCTCCCTCTGCCCCAATACCTTGTTTTTATTTTGATTTTTTACATATTTTATAAATACATCTACTGTATATGTTTACTTCACTGATAGAAGGTAAGTTCTTTTTAGGAAGGGACTGATTCATTTTTGTTATATTTCCCATGACTGGCATATAATAAGCCCTCAATAAATATTTGTTGAATGATTGACTGAGGTATGAGTTCAGTGGCAGTTGCTATCCAAGGACTTGTCTTTCTACATTTTTTGAGATTTGGCATCAGAGAACAGATTGCCATATGATCAGTGTTTTTTTGGCTACAGCAACTCATTGTTTTTGATATAAGTCAATAAAGAGAGTTGGCCAAAGGTTAGGAATGATTGGGAACCATTCACCAGAGTAGAGCCTGAAACTTTCTGACCACAATTGTCAGAGAAAAGAAAATATGGAAACAAGGTCTGCATTATCAATGCTAAATACAATTGTCAAGCTACCTGTCTATTGTGAGAGTCATAATGTAATATTGGAACAGTTAGGGGGGTTAGAGATGGCAATTTAGTGCCCCTTCCTGTTTTCTTCAATATTTGCTGTGAGCCCGGCTGTTACTCTGTTGTGAAAGTAAACCAGTCATGTACTCCCTCAGGTATCTAAACATGTGTGTGAAACCAAATGTTATTCTGGTCCAGAAATGGTTGAAGACCATATCCAAAAAGAAATCTGATAAATATAATTCCTGACCTTCCCCAGGAGCCAGATATAGTTTTCCTGCCTGTCATAATTCTTTAATTAAAGCTTTTTTGTGTTCAAAATATATAGAAGGATAATTTGTAATATTCACTCTTATAAAATTTTATGTTCTAAATTTTCCCCTCCCTTCCCTCACCACCTCCCCTAGATGGCAAGTAATCCAATATATGCTAAACATGTGCAGTTCTTCTATATGTAGTTCCCACACTTATCATGCTATACAAAAAAAAAAAAAATCAGATCAAAAAGGAAAAAATGAGAAAGAAAATAAAATGCAAGCAAACAACAATAAAAAGGGTGAAAATATTATGTTGTGATCCACAATCATTTCCCAGTCCTCTCTTCATCACAAGAGTAATGGAACTGCTCCCCTATGTTCTTTAACTAGAAGGCCCGCTATGACATTTCTGGGCCCAGATGAATTGGACTCAGCTCTGCTCTTTTGTCATTATTTAGGCACAAGTAGCCTTTGTCACTGTTAATCTAAGAAGTGCCCAACAAATTTGGGGAGTGCTACCAAGGGAAAGGACATTTCTTTGATGGGGAACTACTAATAGTTCAAAGCTATGGTCTTGGTGATTGTTTACAAAGAACGAGGGGTATTGCCATAGGAAGACCTGGATTACAGAAAAATACCAGGTGGGAAATTGCATAAATTAATAGGTCTTGGCATAATGATGATTGAGGTTTCCAGGAAGAAATTAAAGCATGATTTTCAAGAATATTTGATAAATAAACGTAGGATGTCGGATTTAGCAGAGCCTAAGAGATCTGAGGGTCCAGAGGAAATGTAGAGAAGTCACAATTTTGCTATTGAGATCAGGAGGGAGGGAAGAAAAGAATGAAACAACCTGAACCTGACACAGCTGGGAGCTGGCCAAAGCCCTCAGTAACCCAGGTGGCAGGAGTATTGGGCCTGGCACATTCCTTGTCTCAGGTGTGGTGAAACTAACCACCTGCCTTGGCATTGAAGGCAAAGCCCATGTAGGAGGAACCAGTCTAGGGAGAAGAAATGAACCCAGATGGGAACAAGACAGGAATTCCCCAATTCAAGGATAGGTCAGCAGAAATCACAAGGGAAGTTGGGGTGTGGGGGACAGGAAAAAGGTACTCCCTTGAAATACACATTTTCTCCAGTAGAGCTTGGGACTTTGGGAAGAATCCTGATTGAAAATTCATCATCAGGGTTACCATCCTGCCTATAGAATGGTTAAAAAAAAAAAAAAGAATAAACACTGAAAAAGCATGACTGAACATGAGATAACCTTGGGAGGTAGACCTTTGTGGGAAGGTTTAGTAAAGAATGAAACCATTCCCTCCATCTGGCAGGCAGAGGGTGGCAGAGCACAAATAGTTCAAGGGACAACTCATATGTTTGTGTGTGTGATTGTGATAACATAATTTTCATATTGAATAGAATGTGGACACGTGTTTTCCTCAAGCAAAAACCATCTCAACAAGATTCAAATATTCATGGACAAAAATTCCATATCTACTAGCTAAAATTAAGAGTTAAGGGTCCAGATATCTCTAACAGGAGTGGGCCAGAGAAAACTTTTATTGGTTTGCCAGTGATGATTGTTCAATTTTCACTATGAAAATTAAGCATTTTGCATCTTAGTAATCAATTATGCTACAAAGCAGAGCTTTACTTATTATTTTGTTTATTATCTAGACTTTGTAAAGTAATGGAGGAATTGTTAATACAGATACACTTAAAAGTGTTTTGTGAGTACTTCTCCTGCTCCCCAAAAAAGTCCGATTGTTAAAGATTTATAGAACATCACTGCCTCTAGACTGCTAGATGTAAGATGTGTTTAATAAAAAGTACTGTTGCTACTCCACTAGTTCTTATACTTGCCACTTGGTCCTAGTAATCTCTCAAACCAAATGGACAAATGATGAACCTCATAGACATATAGTTTAAAAAATATAAAGAAGGGGATTAATCATTTTCTTGGCCACTAACTGTGATACGGTCCTGTATTTACAAGCAAAACTCAAAAACAATATATAACTAACTATCCATTATGTCTTTTACAGACTCAGAAAGTTGGAGAGATCCCATAATTATAAGTTGAACTAATGGGGAGCTCATAATCTTGTGAGAACTCGAAGCAGAAATGGATAGAAGATGGGATCCTACACTACGAATATCAGTTTGTTTTAGATATTCCAATGATCCAAGCAACACTTTAATATATTCTCAGTAACTATCTGGACTACTGGTTTACGGTATACTTTAATGATTTTTATATTTTTGTCCCGTGCATGTCTCTCGTATCCACAAGGGAGAGGTTAACCTAGTCATGGAACTTTGCCTCATGTTATATATCAGAGAAATCCACTTTTCACCAGCCTCAGAAAAACATTCGCAAAATTTATTTCAGGACAAGATGCACTATAAATGGATCAAAACAATGAGCAAGTCTAATGGAACTGAGCTAAACCCCCTGGAGTGCTGGCACACAATCGCCAAGCTGGTTGATATTTTGGTAATGGGAGGGAAGATGTAGGAGTAAACTTCCAGATAAGGTTCTACACAGTTTTGAGTAGTAAATGTTTCTGCTCCACCTTCTCTTGGTCCTGGTTCTAGGAGGCCTTTGCTTCTTATTCCCTGGAAGTTGGAACCAATCTTTCCATGACATACTCTCCAGAACCCCTACCATCCTGAGTGTTTCCTTCTATGTTTCAATTTCCCAATTTCTCAATAGTCTTTCTAAAATGTAAAGCCCATAAATAACTGCAATTCTAAGTCAACCATCACAAAATTCTATCTCTCCATCAATAATCAATTAATCAATAAACATTTGTTAAGCACCTACTATGTGCCAGGCAAAAAAAGGCAAAAGACAGTCCATGTCTCTAGTAGCTTATCCATATTCTGTTCTAGCCATCAACAGTGGCAAGGAGTTAATGCTTTTGTCTCTTTCTAGCCTATATAATGCACTAGCAGAGCACTATCATGTACCATACTATAAGACTTCTTGATGATATGGGAGATTAATGAAGTAATATTATTTTTCTTTGAAGAAAGAAATTATTTGAACCTGAAGAAAAAAAGCCTTGAGATCTGTGAGAGTGTTCAGATGTATTCCTTTTCTTTGCACATGCTACTTGCTCATCATAGCCTGGATTCCAACACTTTCATAAGGTAGCCAGGAGCTTAGGAGACATGAACATGTTATTCCAAATGCCTACATTGAGTCCATAGTCCAGACATGAAATGTAATAATTAAATCTGATCAGTGATACCCCAATAAAGCTCAATACTTCAAACTTCAGGATTCCTTTCTAGTTTAGGGCAGAAATGCTCATCTTTGTCCAGGGATTAAAAAAGAGAAATCTTTCATCTGGGAGCAAATGGGATACATTAATTTACTTCGAATTTTGTTAATAATTCCATGAATTCCCCCAAAGAGCAAAATTCTATATTGATGCATTTGAACAAAAGTAAACCTATTTGTTATTGTGACTGAACATGGCTGCTTCATTCTCTAACACTGACTCTACTTACCTTCCTGCTAAAAGGGAAGAGAGCACGTATGTAGTCTCTAAGGCAACAGGTTTTTACTCCTGACCCAAAGTCTTGAACTGACTTCCAGTACAATGAACCAAGATACTTTTCTTGCTTCTTTTTTGGTTGAGGGGGAGAATAAGTCTGGCCACCAACAAGCTTCTCTTCTACTATTCTTCCCCCATTCTAATAATTGTCATCTATTCACTTTTTAGACACTTTCTTACCAATGTTAATGTCTTAATAATAAACTTTAATATCTTCAATCCCACAATGTTCCAATTTGCTATGTTAGAAACTTCCTTGGAGTACTCTGCTCCTCTGTCCAAGTCATCAAGGTGAAATGAGGAAAGAATTTCAGTGAAATCAGTGAAGTTTCCTTAGACTCCTGATTTGCCACATAACACCTACCTGTGTGATCTTGGACAAGTCCTTAATCATTCTGGGTTCCAGTTTCCTCAATTATAAAATGAGTTAGACACTAGGTTCCCTCCAGCTTTAGTCTATGATCTTCTAAAGATTCCAGGACCTTCCACCCTTCCTGATGACTGACCTAGGATATTATTAGATAATATCCTAGATCCAATTCCTTGGCTTCCATTCCAGTGGAACATCTAGAGGGAAAGGTATAAAATCTGACGTTTTTCTATGATTCTGTCTTTTACCTCTTCTTTCTACACTCTCCCTTCCCAATTTCATTTACGCCAACAGCTTCAACTACCTGTATGCAGATGAACCCCCCCCAATGTCTATTTCCATCTAAAACTTCAGACCTAGATTACCAAATGTTTCTATAACGTGACTCAAACATCCCACTCACACCTAAAACAGCAAGTCTATTCTACTTTTTCTCAAACCTGCTTTGCCTTTTGACTAGCTGATACCTATGAGCAGTACAACCACTTATCTGTGCTCCTTTGTTTAAAACTTTGATGTTATTCATGACATCTTAAGGGAAAAGACCTTCCTTCTCCCTCACTTCCCATTATCAATCAGTTATCAAGTCTTCTAGGTTCTGCCTTTTATATACAAATTATCCTCCACAGACCCACATTCCTACTTACCTGAAAGCTTAAAATGGTTTCCTAATAAATAAATGTTAAAAAGAGTTTCAGTGACTTTCCCATTCAATCTATGCTTCATAGTCTGTCGGAGTACTTTTATTTATGATTTGTCATATGATTTATGATTTGTCATTCTGGATAATTTTTTTTCTACCATTTAAAGAACATCAATGGTCTCCTAGCTCCTGAGAAAAAAAATTGCTGGAATTCAAGGCAAAGAACTCGTTACTTCACAACATGGCCCCACCTTGCCATTCTAGCATTTTAACATCAGTCATTTTATGTTCTAACTATCAGAGAAAGAACATTGGATATCCATTCAAGAGAGCTAGACGTCAAGGAAAGGCAGCATGCATGATGTAGTAAATAAAGTGTTAGATTTGTGTCAACTCCCTTTTTAGACACTTATAAATATGATACTGGTCTAATCACTTCAATTGTGTGGGCCTTAATTTTTTCATCTGTAAATGAGGATCCAGAAATGATAGCTTCCAAAGATTTTTCCAGCTCTAAATTTGTGAATTTATGAGCTGAGTTCAAATACAGACTCTGCAGCTTCCAGCTCTAAATATCCTGCTAGTGATTTACTTGAGGACTCCTAGATTTGCTCTGTGCTTTCCCACCTTTGTCCTGCTATTGTCTCCCATAACTGGAATGTCTTTTCTTTTCTTTTCTCTCCATGGAATCTCTAGCCATATTTTAAGGACCTATGCAAATACCACCTCATGAAGTGTTTCCTGATTTCCCCCAACTTATTCATCTGTCACAAGCAGCAATACACTTTTCCTCTATGGCTCTCACATAGCAAATTATATATTTTCCATATATTACAAGAATTATTTCCTTTATTATACTCTAAGCCCCAAGACAGAAGGACACAGATTGTGTATTTATTAAATTTTGTATTTCCCCCTAGCCCTTCTTACTGTCCTCCACATAGTAGAACTTCTTTGAGAAATGTTAGTTAAATTAAAATGAATTTAATTAGTCAGAGGAAAAAAAGTTCATAATCAATTCCTATTTTGCTTTCATCATTTGTTTTTTGTAATCAAAGAGGACTAAAATAACATTACAATGTCAGGGTCAAAGTACAGTGTGTTGACTATGGCCTATTGGACCAATACTAGCTCTGAAGGCTCTATCCCAGGTTGGGCACAAATAGTCTTTATGAGCATTTGGGAAGGAGATGTCTCTAAAGTTGAACATCTCGTGTTTCTTTTGGACCACTGTAATTCTGCTTTGCTTGTGGAGCAAACCGCATCCTTTGATAGGAGATCCTGAGTCAGTAATTACCATGTCTCACAATTGATACTAGAGTTCCTCAGAGAGACTGTGACAACGTCCTTGTTTTTCTTGTTTTGACCTTCATGGGAACGTCTGCCTTTCCTGAATTCCTGTAAACTTGTCTTTTAGGCAAACATACTTTTGGCATCTGAAAATGTGGCCAGTCCTTCAAGTCACACTCTACCCTCATTTGAATATTTGGCAATCAGGTCAAGAAAGAACCTCAGTGTCTGATACTTTATCTTGCCAGGTGATCTTCTAAATCTTCCAAAAATAATTCAAATAGAAACAATTCAGTTTCTTAGCATGACACTGGTATAGGGTCCAGGTTTCACAGGCACACAACCACGGGATCAGCACAATGCTTCAGTTTAGTAAGCAGCTTAATATTTCTTCTCTTCCACATTTTCTTTCAGAGCTTCCCAAACTCTGAGCTCTACCAGAAGAATGTTTTTCAAATTGGAAAATAGAAAACAAATATAGTTAAAAAGAAAATGAAAGCCATGGTAAAAAGCTGCTAGTTACTTTAAATAAGTTCAAGTACCCAACTGAATCACATACTAAGTATAGCTTACCTGCTGATATATCCTAAGTACTAAAAGAATCTGCGAATAGGGTTATATAACTACCATAAATATTCCTAGAAAACAGAACAAAAACCAGAAGACTGAACATGGGCAAATGTCTCATTTTTCAAAAGACAAAGAAAAGTTGAATTCAAAAGATATAGAATATAGATCTTAGCATCATCCTAGAGCAAAATTCTGAAGTAGATTATGAAAGAGATGATATGTGATTACTTAGAAAGGGAAATGGTGCTCACAGAGTCAGCATTTTGTTAAATTAACTATACATGCTTTCTGATAAGGTTAGTAGAGTGGAGGATTAGGGGAATGCCATAGGTACGGTTAATACAAATTTCAGCAGGGCATATGTCTGTCCCTTTCATGAAATTCCTGACGGAGAAATGTAGATGCGATAATTGTACCATTGGGTAGACTTGTAGTTGGTTGAACCAGAGAACCCAAATAAAGTTGAGATTTATATCAACCAGAAGGCAGGTTCCTAGTGGCATGCCACAGGGCTCTGGGATAAGGACTTTGTTTGTGGTGTAGAATATGTTATCAAATTTTCAAATGAAACAAACTTTAGAATTAATACATTGGAAAACCAAAATTAGGATCCAAAACATTTCTTCAGGCTGTCAATAGAGGCCTAACTCATAAATACAAGTTGGTAAAGATAAATACAAACTCTTTATAAACTTTAAAGGTGGAGTATAAAATGGACAAGGTTAACCACTATTTGCTCTTAAAAAAAAACACAGACATTTAAATGTTCATAAGTTCAATAGTGTATAACATAGTGTGGCTATTAAATTGCTCATATAACCACAAAACAAAAGACCCTAGAATCTCATTGGGCTCTTTGGAATAATCAGTCAACCATTTCAGGATATGTGTAGGGAAGCCCTATGTAGGTAGAGTTGAAACTAAACAGAGCAGCTGGAGGAAAATTAGAATTAGCTCGAAAGTTCTGAGTCCTTGCTAAGGGAAGATTTGAGGAGAATGTTGTTGTCCCGTCTTTTAATCAGAAGGGAGAAGCAACTGTGAGAGGACTGAGAAACTATTGACAATTAAACCTGGGCTGTTTTCCATCATGATGATGAAATTTCAGGCGATGAGTTTAATGTTGGAATGGCAGAGTTTTGTATTCAATTCTTGTTTCCATATTTTAAGAAGGAAATTAACTAACTAACCTATCAAAGCAGGGGCAGTCAGAAAGTGAAGGGGACTGCAAATCATGTCACATGAGGAACTGATGAATTGAGTGGAAATGTTTAGCCAAAATGAGAATACTGAGGGGAATACAACAGCTTTCCTTGAAAAGAGCAATAAATACATTTAGTATGTTATAGTAGAAAGAACACTGGTTTTCAAGTCAAAATATCTGTATTTAAATGAAGTCTCAGCTAATTATGGCCTGTATGATTTTGGCCAAAGTACTTTACCTTCTAAGCCTCAGTTTCCATATATGGAATATGCAAAGGTTAGATCAGGTAACCTCTAAAGTCCTTTATGGCTCTATATTTATTGTCTTAGAATTTATAGAAGACAGAATCATGAAATGCTAGAGCTAAGAAAAGACCTTCAAGATCATGTAATTCAACTATAATGGTCTTATAGGTCACAGGTGCCAAATTTGGAGTTTTAAGGAATCTTGAAGATTATCTAGCTGAAAAAAAGAAAGCTAAATTTTTCCAGTCATACAAATAGCGGAAGAGTTTGGATTCAAAGCTAGATATTTTCCCCTATCCTTTTTTTGCAAAGGTGTATGTTTATGTATATGAGTGTGTATGTGTGTGTGTGTGTGTGTGTGTGTGTGTGTGTGTATTTGTGCAGGGGAAATGGGGTCATATACTTATTATATAAAAAGGATCACACTCCTTTTATATAAAGGTGAGCATGGGTATGAAATACTAAATATAATGTTAGACTTTTTGTCTTGTTTTATGGAACTTGTTTTTTTTTTTTATTATTCCTTTCTTCATATTTTATTTTAAAAGGCTATCTTAGAGGGAATAGAAAATATAATAAGAAAACAAAAATGATACGGGTTTTAGATGTATACATTTTAGCTGATATATTCATAAAACATTATATATAAATAAAAAATAAATTATATAAGAAAAAAGGGATTCTAGGTCTTCAGATTCCTATTTTAATGACATCATCATTAGCCACACAACTACAGCCTGTGAATATGGGTATATATTACAAAATTATAAAGGTTGTCAGTCTAAGGATTCACTTTCCAACAAATGGAACTTTCAAAAATTGGAAAGCAGTGCAAACATTTAAAATTTCATCTTACAAAGAGAAATTCCATTTCAAACCAATGTTGAGAGTATAAAGTATTTGGGAATCCATCTACCAAAGAATAGTCAGGAGTTATATGAGAAAAATTACGAAACACTTGTGACAAAAAAATAAAGTCAGATTTAAATAATTGGAAAGACATTCAGTGCTCTTGGATAGGCCGAGCGAATATAATAAAGATGACAATACTCCCCAAACTAATCTATTTATTTAGTGCTATACCAATCAGACTCCCAAGAAACTATTTTAATGACCTAGAAAAAATAACAACAAAATTCATATGGAAGAATAAAAGGTCGAGAATTGCAAGGGAACTAATGAAAAAAAAGTCAGAGGAAGGTGGTCTAAGTGTACCTGATCTAAAGCTATATTATACAGCAGCAGTCACCAAAACCATTTGGTATTGGCTAAGAAATAGACCGGTAGATCAGTGGAACAGATTAGATACAAAGGACAAAAATCTAGTCTTTGACAAACCCAAAGATACAAACATTAGGGATAAAAATTCATTATTTGGAAAAAACTGTTGGGAAAACTGGAAATTAGTATGGCAGAAATTAGATATAGATCCACACTTAACACCATATACCAAGATAAGATCAAAATGGGTCCATGATTTAGGCATAAAGAATGAGGTAATAAATAGATTAGAGGAACAGGGAATAGTCTACCTCTCAGACCTGTGGAGGAGGAAGGAATTTATGACCCAGAGGAGAACTAGAGATCATTATTGATCACAAAATAGAAGATTTTGATTACATCAAACTAAAAAGTTTCTGTACAAACAATACTAATGCAAACAAGATTAGAAGGGAAGTAACAAATTGGGAAAATATTTTTAAAGTTACAGGTTCTGATAAAAGTCTCATTTCCAAAATATATAGAGAACTGACCCTAATTTATAAGAAATCAAACCATTCTCCAATTGATAAATGGTCAAAGGATATGAAAAGACAATTCTCAGATGATGATATTGAAATTATATCCACTCATATGAAAGTGTTCCAAATCACTACTGATCAGAGAAATGCAAATTAAGACAACTCTGAGATACCACTACACACCTGTCAGATTGGCTAAGATGACAGGAACAAATAATGATGAATGTTGGAGGGGATGTGGGAAAACTGGGACACTGATACATTGTTGGTGGAGTTGTGAAAGAATCCAACCATTCTGGAGAGCAATCTGGGACTATGCCCAAAAAGTTATCAAACTGTGCATACCCTTTGATCCAGCATTGCTGCTATTGGGATTATATCCCAAAGAAATACTAAAGAGCGGAAAGGGACCTGTATGTGCCAAAATGTTTGTGGCAGCCCTTTTTGTTGTAGCTAGAAACTGGAAGATGAATGGATGTCCATCAATTGGAGAATGGTTGGGTAAATTATGGTATATGAAGGTTATGGAATATTATTGCTCTGTAAGAAATGACCAGCAGGAGGAATACAGAGAGGCTTGGAGAGACTTACATCAACTGATGCTGAGCGAAATGAATAGAACCAGAAGATCACTGTACACTTCAACAACAATACTGTATGAGGATGTATTCTGATGGAAGTGGATATCTTCAACATAAAGAAGATCCAACTCACTTCCAGTTGATCAATGATGGACAGAAACAACTACACCCAGAGAAGGAACACTGGGAAGTGAATGTAAATTGTTAGCACTACTGTCTATCTACCCAGGTTACTTATACCTTCGGAAGCTAATAATTAATGTGCAACAAGAAAATGGTATTTACACACATATATTGTATCTGGGTTATATTGTAACACATGTAAAATGTATGGGATTACCTGCCATCGGGGGGAGGGAGTGGAGGGAGGGAGGGGATAATTTGGAAAAATGAATACAAGGGATAATATTATTTTTTTAAAAATTACTCATGCATATATACTGTGAAAAAATAAATAAATAAATAATTTTTTTAAAAAATAAAAATAAATAAAATTTATCTTATTTTACTTTTTTCAGTGAACAAGCATTTATATTTATTTCTTCTAAACTTTCACAATTGAAAAGAAAAAAGTCAAATCCTTGTAATAAATATGCACAATCAACTAACACAATTTCCACCCTGGACATGACCAAAAATGTAATTTTTATTCTGCATCTTGTGTCCATTGCCACTCTAGCAAAGAGATGGATAGATAACATTCTTCATCTATAGTCCTCTGAATGTGCAGTTGGGCATCTGAGTTCTTGAGTCTTTCAAATTTGTTTTTCCTTTATTATGTTGTAGTCTATGTCTAAATTGTTCTCCTAGTTCTGCTCACTTCGCTCTCTACATCAGATCCTACAAGTCCTTCCAGGTTTCTTGAAAACCATCCCTCTATTTCCATAATTGATGCTTCTTCTCACAGTCCAAACTGAATGATAAAGGTGCTGGATTAGACAGAAGGTCTTCAAGCAATATACTGGTGACAAAAAGCACATCTTCATCCTGATTCTCCCAATAGGACCTTTCTGCCACAGTAGAGTATTTTGACATCTGTAGTAGTTTATGGAGTTCTCATAGCAAGCCTATTCAAGTTTGGAAGACAGCTTGCATTCAGGATAAAAAGAAATTACATCCTCAAAGATCAGAGCTGGAACTTTTTAAGGTTGAATTATTATGGAATCACAGAAATTCCAAGGATCTGAGCAGCTGTTTTGTCCAACTGATGGCTAAAAAATAATTACCATTACAATACATCAACAAATGATCATCCAGTATTTGCTTGAAGACTTCCTTTGATGGGGAACATACACTCTCCAAAGGCAGCCCTTTTTACATTGGAAAGTAGCTCTAATTGTTTGAGCTGACTTGATTTCTTTGCAATGTTCTTTCACTCTTCTTAGTTCTGTCCTGTGGGGCCAAAAAGAACTTCTCCAATTCCTCTTCCATGTGAAGTTTTTCAAATATTTGAAACTAGTTATAGCCTCTCCCTCTTGAGTATTTTCTTTAACAGAATAAAAATTCCCCAATCCTGAAACTGCCAAATTTATGGATTTAAGATGTATGACATTTTACCTCCCCTCTTAATCAATACCCACAAACTTCTCCACAGATCTCTTTAATTACCCTATATGCAACTATCTATCATATTTGTGCACTTTCTTCTTTAGAGCCTAGGATACAATAGGCACTTCATCAATGTTTCTGAAATTAAACAGAATGAAATGTTATAGAGAGACGTTCTATATTGGGGCAAGCAGTAGCTGGAAGTTATATCAACATTAACTTTTAACAATAAAATTTTATGACTCTATAAAACTGGAGGATCAATAACATAAATTTATCAGTCCCAAAATAATACTGACAATACCACCATTAATAGAAATATTAATAATAATAACTGCTATTCATAGAGTACTTTAAGGTTTGCAAAACTTTTCAAATATAATTTGAATTATGTTGTATATATGATATAGAACATATATGTTACATATATGTTTGTTGAATATAATATTTTAATATTAAATCAATATAATATTTAATATGTAAAATCCAAATATAAATTGAATTATCTTCACAGTACTCCTAAGAGGTAAGTGCTATCATTATCCCCATTTTACGGAACTGATGCAGACTTAAGTTAAGTGAATTGTCCAAAACCATACTCCTACTAAGTATCCAAAGCTAGATTTGAATTCAGATACACCTGATTCTAAGTCTGCTGTTTGTTTGTTTGTTTGTTTTTACTATACCACATAGCTTCTTCTAACCTTCCAATATTGCCATATTTCTATATTATACCCTAGAATTTTATTATAAATATTTTAAGGAAATAATTATCACTATCCTGATGTTTTTACCTGATTTTCCTTAATTTAAGATCATTACATATACAACTGGAGACAGTGATGAAATTGCCAATTATGTTATAAATGATGGCGCCTTCAAAACCAGACTTTCTGATAAAATTTAAATTAGAAGTTAAGAAGTTAAAGTAGACATCAACTAAGATAGAATTACAAAGATTCAGTCCTATTCTCCAAACTCTATTTCATATATAAACATTTATATTTAAAGTACAATAACCTCTCTGTTTCTCTAAATATGGCATTAATAATTGGACAGATAGGACTGTTGTTTTTGTTTTACTTTTTAACTTTATTTAAAAACAATCTAATGTATGCCCAAAGACCCATAATTGCTTTAATTGTCTTGTACTTTAACCCCTGGTTTCAAAAAACTGTGCTAACATAGTTCACTTAAAATTTTTCATTTTGCTATATTTTCCCATTTCCAACCTCACAGTTAAAAATAATTTCAATGAAAGACCTAATTTTAGTTTTAATACCATCTCTCAAAAATCAGATCATTTAAAAGAATACAGTCAAAAAACCAGTTTGACTGTTGATCCCTTGACTGATTATTTTGTTGCAGACATTAACTCATCATCTAAGTTGACCAGCTGATTTTAATTGTTTTGGAGAAGAGGGTATCTTGTAGCTACAGTCTAAGATTTTCCTCCTTTTTGGAAGCTGCCAAAGAGAGTAATTATACAGGGAATTCATAGGTCTTAAAGTGATGGAAGATCCATTGCAAATTTAATATTTTATCATCCTTACAGCCAAAAATATTTTTTTTGTTTTGAGAGGAGGGATGGGATCAGACTTTTACTATAGGAAAATCATATTGGCAGTAGACTGAATTGGGGAGAGACTTAGGGCAGAAAGTCTACTTGGAATTGCGGTAGTCCAGGAGAAAAGCAATAAAAATTTGAACTAGAATTCTCTGAGTGAAGAGAAGAACACATATGTGGAAGATGTTATGAGGGAAAAAAATACAATAGTTGGCACCTTTTGGAGTGCCATGCAGGGTAAAATAGAGAAAGAGCAGTTGAGTACCAAATGGAGGTTATCAACCTGGAAAATTAGAATAGTAGTTCCTAACATGGGACCTATTGCTAGCTGTTACTACATCAAAGTTCACCATGTTCCCCAGACACATCTGGGCTTTTCAACTGAGGATCTCAGGGTCACTCAAGATAAGAAAAAAAATTCAATGACCACCACTCTCCATCATCCCAGCGTCAATGCTTTTCAACCCTGGCACTCAACTACAAAATAAATATAACCCATCATGCCCTCATTGGTTTTGTTCTTTTATTTGTTTGTACTGTACATCTTCAAAATGACAAGGACTCAGGAGAATTCTCCTGAGTTTCAGTACTGCAGTTGAAACTACTTTTTTTTTCTAGAAACACATTTGTCTTTTTGTTTCATGGTCTCACTTGGCACCAAGTACCCAGTTCATGTGCCCATCAGATTAGATCGAATTACATGCTTTTACTACTCCTACAAGCTAATGCAACAGACCTACAATTAACTGTGGGCTGGTTTAAGCCCTAAATGGAACTAATGTCTGCCCTGACCAAATGCCTCAGGACCTACTTTTTTTTTTTCTGTAAATTGCTATTTTTTTAGGCTGTCTTCCAAAAGTTGAGCCCCTGAAACAAGTCAGAACTGGGAGCCTCCTAGACTCTATTCACAATTATTTTGATCCTTAGCCATTTGTACTATCTCTGACAGCTAGCAAAAAGCACAATATTGCCCTTGTAAGGGAAGAAAGGATCAAGACCAATGATGTAATGTCATTCAAGCTTATATAATATCATAACTGAGAAGAAACTCCCTCCTACTATCCCTCCCCTCTCTAGGTTTATATTTACTTCTCAAGACATGCGATGAAATAATATTGCTTCAGACTCAAGTTGAAAACCTAGCACGTGAGTTTAAAAAAATCCACTTTGGCATCTAAGTTGAAAATGCCAGGAGTGTTGGAAGCTCCCGACACCATGAGTTCTGAAATGATGACAGTAATTCTGGCTGGTCTGATTTTGAAATTTTCAGAAGGGGAAAAGAGACGATAAGCAGCATAGCTCCTGTCTGTGAGCCCCTTAAAAAAGTATCCTAATGTTAGAACTACATTTCCTTTCATTTCCCTCAGTATGGCTTTGCTATATGTCATCCACTGAGAAGGACAATCAGATAACATCATACATGGTGCCTGTGGAATTTGCTACTCCTGGCACCAGAACTGAAATGAGAACAAAAGTCAATTAAGTTTAGTGGGGGGAAGGAGGGAAGGATGACATTTTTGGAAAGGGAATGGTGCTTCGTTGGAGCAACAGGTCCTATTTCTAAACAGGCATCAAGAAGCCACTGATATAATTAATTAAGAACAAAAATGCCTTTTTAGTTATCACTTCTATGGTTTTGACTGTAAAGGAATGATCACTGAAATGACTTTGATGGGATATGACACATCTAATACTTCACCTGAAAAGCAATTATCATTCTATCATTACGAATTTTCATTTGATTTCCCTGTTCTGCTCAAATTATTGACTACATAGCAAACTTAAACAACTCCATTGAAAGCTCAGTGAACTAAGCAAAACTACATTGCTCTACCCTAGGAGGTAGAGCCATAACCTCTGCTTCCCTTCTACAACAGCAAACTCCTTGACATAAACTTAGAATATATAGTATCTAACTTTGGTTTCTCTTTCCTCTGAGGTCTTTGTTCAACTCCATGTGATTAATTCATCTCAACTACTTTAACCATTGTTTCCAAATTGGGGGAAATGAGCAATGGAAATACATCATTCAAAGGATCATGCAAATAGAGAATTATAATGGTACATTCACAGAATCATTGAATTTCAAAGTTGGAAGTGACTTCAGCAAATAGTCCAACCCATGCTAGAAAAAGAAGCCTAGTTATTCACAACCATTTGACCTTTGCTTGAAAACCTATATGGATTAAACCCACCGTTTCCTGAGGAACTGCTTTCCTCTTCGGGATAACTCTATTTGTTAAGAAGTCTCCCTCACCATCAACTGATATCAAAGCTAAATTTACCTCTGCAGTTTCTGTTCAGTGAGCTCAAACAGAAAAAAAGCTAATCCCACTTCTATTTACTGGCCTCTCACGTACTTGGAAATAGCTATCGTATTCTTCCCTCTACTTGCCAACCACTCCTCCCAGTCTTTTCTTCTTCAGATAACTATTCTCCCTTCCTTCAACCTGTTCTCATATGGCATGCACTCGTGAACCTGAGAGCCTTCACTATTCTGGCTGTCTTCACGGAGAGTTTTCTCATTTTCCCTCAGTATTCCCTCAAATAGCCCTAATTCACAAGGGGCTGTGAACTTTGCTGTCACCGGCCACGGTGCTGAAGCAGGTGGTCTCTGCTTTTATATGATGCTGTCTGGCCACATGTTAACAATAGGTAACAGAACAGTGTGCCTGTTGATTCTACAAACTTTATTAACTTTGTCTGGAAATAATAGATCAAATACTCGTTCCTGGCAGTTTTCCACTTTGCTTTAAAAGGGAGAGTTTGTCATAGGACAGTCTCTGGTAAGATAGTGCTTCTAAGGCTATACCTGTACATATTAGATATGCATAATATGCACAGTATACCACGATCCTAAAAAACTGCAACCATCAATGACTCCCGGAAGAGTTTCCATTAAGTCAGTGCTGTCCAGTTCTGATTAGAAGCTATGAGTGACTATAAGAATGTTTTATTAAAAGATACTCTCAAGAACTTTGGAATCTATTATGCAAACTGGGAGACACAGGTACAGGACCACATCCCTCTATCAAAGAAGGATCTGACCAAGGGAAAATTGCGGTAGCTTAAAAGAAACATGAAATGCCCAAATTTAGAGACATTGCCACTCCAAATGTTCTTATGAATTTTTTTGTGCCTGACCTATAGTAGAGCCTTCCAAACTCATATTGGTCTGATTAGCCATAGTCAGACACACTGTATCAATTCTAACATAGTGATGTTATTTTTGGTCCTCTTCAAGCACAAAGGACAATAATCAAAAACAGGATTGAGGTAAAAAGATCAGAGTTTAAATCCATGTTCTATGGCTTATGATCCATGTTTAGCCTGGGCAAGTGGCTCATTCTCCCTTTGTGTCAGTTTTCACATATATAAAATGAGAAGTTTGGACTAGAAGATCCCTTCAGGGACCTTGTGACTCTAAGTCATTCTCCTACGTGTGTTCAAGGTAAATCTCACTTTTCTAGATTTCATTATAATTATGATTTCCTTTCCTCTGAGCACTAAGAAATTCCCATTTATTTCAGAAACTACACCCATCCCAAACTCTGCTTTTTGTTCCATATTCCTTTTACAATTTGTCAGGTTGAAAGAAATGTTTTCTCAAAGCACTGTCCTTTTGTGTACTGGACAAGTCTCTCTTCCCTCTTCTCTCTACCTATAATCTTGTTTACACATTTTATTCATAATCAGAGAGTTAATCTAAGCTACACACACGTGCATACATGTTTGGTAGATACCTGTCAGCATGTAATTATCTTCCATGCTGATGACTTTGAAATATTGGATTCCTTCCAGCTATGTTCAACCTTCAAACTCCATTTCCCCACCTCTTCATAGTTGCTTCTGACTTAGGCAGCCCCTGGGGCACCTGGCCTATCCCATCCTTTTAGTCTTGCCTTTTCTTGTCCCTATAAAGATTTGTAGCCAAAGGCTATATGATTTTGAGACAAAACATGTAATATATTTTACTACCCAACTGAGTCTGGGAGCAGAAACCCTTCTCTTTTCACCTGAATCCAACTGTTGTCTTATTAATTAGTATTTTATTGGTTCAACTGCCTGCTCAAACACAGTAGGACTATTTTTACCATGTTTTTCATGTTTTTGTTCTTGCTGGCCTGCTATCCAGGCTTGCACGCTGTCAGCTAACACAGAGACTGAGAAAAAACAGACGTATATTTAGGTCAAGATCTTTACGCCTGAAAATCTGAATTTGGCCTTCAAGAGTGTTTTCCCCTATTTTTTGAAGCATGTCAAGCTCTTCCAACATGTATGAAATGGCAGACTGTGATGTGAGAATGGAGCAAAGACAGAAAGTTTACATGGGCGGAAAGGATCTTGTACTAAAAGCAAAAAATTATGATAGGAAATAATAATAATAATTTCAACAGAGTTTTCCAGAATTGGCCTCCTAGAAGAGTGGGGCTTTGGTTTGGGGCATAAGTGTCACATTTCCTGCTACTAGCCAAGTTGTGTCAAGGTTTTGGACATTTTGGTATTATTATACAATCCTTTAAAATTCATAACCTACTTGAATGCCTCCAAATTTGACTTTGTCAAGAAAAAAATTATTCGTACAAGGACAATTTTGGAAAAATGTGGAATTTCATAAGCAGGGTATGACGGCACTTGTGACTATTATGAAATGCCACATGCTAAAATTTGGGAGAAAAAAATGCTGGCTCTGCATAGATGGCTATACTAACCTCTTTCTCACCAAACGAATCCAACAAACAAAATGATCTGTTGCTTTTTCATGAACTTAATGAATCTTTATTTTCTTCCTTAAAAGTTTATAAGAAAATAAAAAGATGCCCCTATTATTATTAGACAAAGAATATTCCTATAAGATATAATCCCAGGGTGAAACTTTCCATTGTTTTCCTTGTTTTTCCACTAAATAAACCCCAGATGGCTTGTTTAGAAGATTTTGTTTACCAACTCTTGTTTTCTTCCTGGGCAATCTGTTTCTTCTAACCTCTCTGTTGCTGAAGCCAGAGACAGCATTTTCAATCTCACATAGAAAGCTTCCAATTAGGCTTGACTGACCAACCTTACTAAAAAAAGAGTTAAAAACAAAAACAAGATATCCTAATAAGGCCTCTCTTGTGGTTTTTGATTGTTTGGTTGATTGATTGATATTGTTAGGTCAAAGGTAATTTCAAATAGATTCAGGGTTCAATAACTTCCCATCTCAAAGATTTTGATTACTAGAGAGGGACTTTGTCTAAAGTTCATTTGTGAGAAAACGGAGACTTAGAGAAAAGCCATCTTGGCCCAGGTCACTTAATAATAATTTAATAACAATAGTTAGCATGTAGTGCAAAATATCTTATGTACACTATCTCATTTGACCCTCCCAGCAATACTATGAAGTAGGTATTATTATCCCCATTTTACAGATGAAGAAATGGAGACCAGAGGAAAAATTCCAACTCTTCTGAAAACAACTCCAATCTGGAGTTGCTGTTTTTACTCTAGTAGACTGTGCTGCGTCTCCATAAAAACCCAAGCCTTTGCCTATTGCAAAGTATTTTTCTTTAGAAACGTATTTATATGTGCATGAAAACACACTTACATAATACATATACACAAACATACACATGGGCATCTACATACACATTTATATATGCCTAAATAGTATGTGCCAGTAGATTTTGAAAGAAAGAATAGTTATCCAAGCTACAAGAGATTAGATATTCAGATCCGAGAGATGTTCCATTGTCAATTCAACACAGAATGTTGTCCGTGAATGAAATCAGAAGCTATACTATTAATAAACATCAAATGCTTCATTGTTTCTCCATCACCTTTTAAAATGTGCTAGCATTCCTTGGAGAGCTGGGGAACCATGAGTGCAGAATGTCTTATACGTTCTCAATCAAGGAGCATTTATAGATGGATGTCCTAATACGTACCAATAACTATGTAAAAATCTGTCAGACATATTCACTGTATAGGTTGGTTTTGCAAAAGTTTTTTTTTTCTGTTACAGGTGCTTCTTCATATAGATATAGATATAGATATATAGATATATACATACATATGTATATATATATTTATGTATATATACATATATATGTATCATGTATTATATGTGTGTATTTAAAACTTAAATATGTGAAAAAAGAAAAAAATAATATTTCTCTGTACACAACAGAACATGAAAGGATCCAATATATAAAATAATAAATTTCCATTTCTTGAAAAAAAAGGAATCTATACTACTATATGTGAGGAAGGGGCTCAGTTCTATTCCTATTTAGAAACAGAACAGCAGTTACTGTGGGTCTGGCTATCTCTGATTGTTGCTGTGTATGAAGGAGCATTTGTCAGGTGTTCCCTGTCACAGTTCAAGGCTCAGTCCAGATCCCCTCTACATCTGGGTGACTCAGTCCTTTCTTACTCCCCATCCTTCTAGATCTGGTCTGTTCCATCAATGGACTTCATAGACTTCAAAGTCTGTACTGACCCAGAGGTTAGTTTATTCTAGTCTTTTGCTGACTTTGGCGACTATTGTTATACACATCATTGGGGGAGAGGAGGAAGATGAAAAGAAAAGAGAAGAAAAATAGGATCAAAAAGGAAAATAACAAGGTAGATACCACTATGCTTCACACCATTATTTATTTTTTTAACATATGAAGTACTATTCAGAATACAATTGCTAATGGAAAAAAGAAAACAGGTTTATGAGGAGGTAGGTAATGAGAAAATAAGGAAACATGTAAAGACTTGAAGAGAAACCAGTTCCTCTATTTTACTAGTAGCAACAAAACAGAGGAAGGCATGGGGAAAGGGAAGTAAGCCATGGACAGGGAATGTAGTGATGTATATTCTAGTCTTTCCTGGCTTTTCCATTAATTATGTACCACTGGCCAGTTTCCTCATCTGTAAAATGAAGAGATTATGCTAGATTGCCTCTAAAATTCCTTCTCATACTGAGATTCTATTACTCCTACTTCCCAGCTTTCCTGATTCTTCAGGCACATAGTCTCATTCAGAATGTAGACCTTTGTCACTTGGGCAGAAGCCTGGGCAAAGGGCTTTCCCACTGGTTTATTTTTATTTATTTTTTTTTTTTTGGCGGAAGGAGTGGGGTGGGAGTTGGTCTAAGTACAAGCATTTTGTCACTGTTGCTCACCCCCCAGCCTTTGGTCATACATTTCCCCAAGATTGGATTGTCACTTTCTCTCTATTTCTGATTCAAAGCAATAATAATTCTTTTTTCCCCTCTCCCATATGCTTTCTTCATTCTACATCTTTATGTCCACATTCTGATTTGGATTTCAACAATTTTCAATTCTTTGGCTCCAAGTCAGCACTTCTATCAGAACCAGTGAGGCTCCAGACTGTTCTACCCCCATTAAATCCAGGAAATAAAACAAAGCCTGTCTTGTTCCCGGTTTGATAGCCTGTGAGTTTAAAGAACGGGGGCTTCAAATCTTTTCACAATTTTGTTTTGGCACCAGAGCGTCTGTGTTTAATTCTGAGTCTCCCAGCCAGACTTGGGAAGCCGAAGTGATAATATCAACATGAGGGGAGATGGAGAGCACAATGAACCAGGGAGGATAATCACCCTTTTTTTCCCCAGGGAGGGAAGGAAAGGGGGGAAGGTTATGCACACAATATGTATGTATGCATGCATGTATATGTACATACATAGTTTTATATACATATGCATAGATATATGTGTATATCTGTATATGTACACACAGATTTATATATATATATATATATATATATATATATATATATCCATGTATTTATATACATATACACAGATTTATATACATCTACATTGATATGTATATGTACAAAAATAGATTGTTATATACACACATACATAGGAGAGATATGTCTTATTAATTAAGCAATTTATACAGTAACATTTCTGTCCATCAGCTCCAAAGTATAGTTGCTCCTGACCGTGTATTTCAAGATAGGATTTGAGGGGTGGGGAGAGCAGGAGAAAGGTTCTATTCTGTTTATTACAAGAGTGAAATATCTATAATCCCAACTGTATAATGAGACCTCCCCATAGAGGAGCATAGTTTTTGCTTTTATTTATTTATTTAAACATAGGACATATGAGTAGTACAGCATCATGACTCCAGTCTGGTCTGCCACTTGACAGAATCTGGTGGAGAATGATTTTCATTATCATCAAGCTGTATGCTATAAAAGTGATGGGCTTTATCTTGTACTACTCCCCATCAGAGTGTCTATGATTTAGACCCTCAAATTAATCAACCCATCCTTGCTTTTCCATTTCTGTGCTTTTGTTTATGCCATTCCCACTATAGCATTCCTATCACAACACTTTCCCATTTCTATTGGCATCCTATTGATCCTTCAAAGCCAAGATAAAAATGGTACCTGTATCATGAAACCTTACCAGATTCCCAAGCAATATCTTGCCTCTCCCTTCTCTGAACTTTCACATTACTTTGTACTTTCCTTATATACTTATCGCTTTCTTTATTGTCTATTTTTGTTTGATGCACAGTTTCTCTTCCCTTTAAGACTGTAAACTCTAAAAAGGTAGAGACTTTGTCTTAAGTATTTTTTTAATTTCCACAGAGTCTATTACAATGCCTTGTACACAATATATAGAAGGTATGTAAAACATGTATATATACATATATATATATATATATATATATGTATTAGGTACTTAATAAATATATAATGAATGAACAAATGAAGGACTACCAGAACTTGTTTCAAAATGAGTGTGAAAATTTAAATACTTAATCATTTGAATAGTTATATTTATATTAATATTCCTACTACAACATAGGTGGAAACTCATTGATTACTACCTGTCCTATATTATTCTTGCTTATTACACCCATAAGTTCTCCACCCAATCTGATAGGGACTTCCTCTATTTATCTTAATATCTTGACATAGCAAAGATAATCAATCACAGGAGGGAGAAAGTGGATGAAACATTCTCTATTCCAAGGAATTTGCACTCTTTTGAAGGAAGAGGAGATGTCATAAACTGAATATGTAAATAATTACAAAATATAGACAAAGGAAATATAAAGTAATTTCCAAAATGGAGGAAAGTTCACTGGAAGAAGGATTCAATAAAGAACGTGTATAGGAAATAGCAGTTGAGTTGAGCTTTAAAGAAAAGTATTGGGATAATGTCTTTAGGTATAGGAGACTGTTTATGAAGAGATGAGTCTGATCACTCAACAAGCTTAGCTGGAATATAGAATGTGTGAAAAAGAGTAATATGCATTATACCCAAAAAGATAGATTTGAGAATGGCTTTAAATATCAAAGAGTAAAGTTAGTATTTTATTCTAGAAGCAAAAAGGAAGTGCTTGAGCTTCATGAGAGCAATGTGGTCAGATTTGTGCTTTAGGAATATCATTTTGGCAGCTATTTAGAGAGGATCAGTAGGAGTGGAGAGAGAATAAAAACATGGAGGCCAATTAAAAAGCTACTGCATAGCCAAAGTGAGAAGTAATGAAGGCTTGAAAAAAATGACTGTATTTATGTGAGGGAAGAGGATAAATACGAGGTCTTCTCTTGGAGGAAGGATAGATAAGATTTGGCAACTGATTGCATATGAAGGGGCGAGAGATGAAAGAATCAGGATGACTCTGAGTTATTGGGGAAATGATGGTACCATCTATAAAAATAAAAAAAGTTTGGAAAAGGGAAGTATTTGAAAGGAAATTTATTTTATATTCATACATCCATCAGGTATCCAGTGATTATCCATGGAACCAATTCAAATAAATACTGTCCTTCAAAGTACTAGCATACTTCACTTAATATTGCTAATTAGTTTTGCAAAAAATATGAAATAACATTGCAGAGACCTATAGGAATAATGTTATGAATGTTACAAATAGGCAGTCAGATAACCAACATTTCAATGAATTTTGATGGCATTGAGATGTGATTTAATAAAGGTTACAAACTTAGTCAGATACAGAATTTTGACTGGGGCCCAGACTTTGTGACATTATTCAGTGTTCTTTCCACTCTGTCATGAATTACATAAAAATCTCACTAAATGCTTTATGAAAAAAAGTTGAACAAAAATAGCCTCTTTTGATGGTCATTTAAAGAATATTAATCATTGTAAATTATGTTGACATCCCTGCGAAATGTTCTATGTAATGCCTTTGGAACTTCATTTTCATTTAACATTAATTAAAGCCCGCTTACTGTAAAGTATTAATGAAATCAATCCCCATAGGGAAACGCTGGCTGACAGGCTTCAGCCTTCAGCAAGTTATAAAATCCTCAGCAAAATATGATCTGTAATGGAATTTTAATTATGGCAATGTAATCAGCTCAGCTACATTGAAGAGAGGGCACCAAGCAGCAAGATACTGTAATAGATAATTTTAGTAATGAAATTTATAGTCTCCATTATGGTATCTCCAGCCACCTAGTAGGATTAAAGGTATTTAGCAAGCTTTTCTAATCACACTGACTTCTTAGTTCCCTCAGTCCTTCTTATTTAGAAATGATATTTGATTATGATATAAAAAATAGGCTGGATATTTTGGTAATTGGTGGTTCAGTTGCCTTTAGCTGTAACAGAGACAGTACAGACGCCGCAGTGATACCTCTGACACAGATTCCCTGAGCCAAAGGAACTTCATTAGGACTGATTTTCATCCATCTGTCTGAAATCTGTCTGAAGTTCCTGAAAAAAAAAAATTCAAAGTACTGGCTGTGTCTTCTGCCCCCTACTTCCCTTAACCTCTGGCAGTTTATGGAGTAAATGTTTTGTTTGGTTTCCAGTCTATATTTTAGGAACCCAAAAGAGTCAATTGTACATCTAAAAGGCTTTTTTGTTGTGTCCAATTTTATTTTATATCATAACAGTCTTAAATATTAGCTTAGATCCTCTGGCTGATAGAGGGGATGGTGAACATTCCATCTGTCTCTCTGTCCTTACTCATTTTAGGTTAAAGCATTTTTTTTTGTTTTTAAAGCCATATTATATGTATTTTTATTTATCAGTTCTTTCTCTGGAGGTGAATAGCATCTTCCTTCATAGATTGTTTTTTTTTGGGGGGTTAGTTGTAACAATTTATTTATTTCTAATACTCATTGCTTTATGAATCACGTTGGGAGAGAAAAATGAGAGCAAAAGGGAAAAACCATGGAAGAGATTTAAAAACACACACACAAAAAAGAAGTGAACATAGCCTGTGTTGATTTACATTTAGTATCATTAGATCTTTCTCTGGTAGCAGATGGCATTTTCTGTCCAAAGTCTATTGAGATTGTCTTGGATCACTGAACCACTGAGAAGAACCAAGTCTTTTATAGTTGATCATCGCACATTCTTGCTGTTATTGTGTATAATATATTACTGATTCTGCTTGTTTCACTCAGCATCAGTTCATGTTCAGGTCTTTCTATAATCATTTTTTCTAGAACAGCAATATTCCATTACCTTCGTGTACCACAACTTGTTTAACCATTCCCCAATTGATGGACATCCATTCCTATTCCAATTCTTTGCTACCACAAAAAAAGTTGCTACAAATATTTTTTGCCCCTATGGGTCCTTTCCTCCTTCATGATTTCCTTGCGATACAGACTCAGTAATGGCATTCAGACTAAAACATTGATATTCTCTGCCTGTGACATGCTAACTACCTGCATGACTGAGCATGTTATTTTGACTTAGTTTACCTATCTGTATAATAAAGGAATTAGACTAGATTATTTTCAAAGAGCTCTTCCAGCTTTATGATCCTTGGAGTTTAGAGGAACTTTTCTATTTTGGATAAATACAATCTTGAAAATGGATGTTTGGTGGTGGGCTCACAAGGGTAGAGCACTGAATATATTATCAAATATTTTTATGGCTTTTTATTTACCAGATAAATGCATGAGTAATTTTACAGCACTGACAATTGTCAAACCCTTTGTTCCAATTTTTCCCCTCCTTCCCCCCACCCCCTCCCTCAGATGGCAGGTTGACCAATACATGTTAAATATCAACCATTTTTGATGTATTAATTTATGATTTCTCTTCTTTATCTTTTTTTTTTTATTTCTCTATTTAAAAAAAATCCTCCATGATATGGGCTTGCTCTCTGGGAGTGGGAAAGGAGAAGGATATGAGGGAAATTTAGGTGTTGTAAAAACAAACAAACAAAAAAATAGAACAGCTAGGTAACTGCCATGGAGGGCTGGGAGTCAGGAAGAATCGTCTTCCCAAATTCAAATCTGGCTTAAACATTTACTATCTGTGTGACTCTGGGCAAGTCACTTAACCCTGTTTACCTCAGTATCCCCATCTGTAAAATGAGCTGGAGAGTAAAATGTCAAGCACTTCAGTATCTTTGCTAAGAAAACCCCAAATGGAGTCACAAATATTCAGACAAGACAAAAAAACCATTAAATCTAAGTTCTGATCAATTTGTATTCTCCCTCTTGTTTCTCATTCTTGTTTAACTCTCACTGTACAATGGTAGTTGCTCCAACTGTCCCACATGGCTGAGAATGGGCTCCCTCCACCTCCATTGTCCAAATTCAGATAGTACCTCATTTGTGAAGTCTTTCCTATCTATTCCTTCTCCCTTATCTGATACAGGGGAAAAAAATGATATCTCTGCTTTTAGTTTGTTGTATTCCTTTATCTCACCTCAACAACAAGAAAACAACAAAAATTGGCAATATTAGTAGTCAACAGAGAACATTTTAAAGTTTGCAAACATTTTAATACAGCCTTTTACTTTATCTTGCTCCAAATCTCCACACCATGATGCTTGCACTTTAGCCATTATTTTCAACTCCATTTGCATATCTCTCTCTCTTTCCAGCTCCTCTTTATACGTTGCTTTCATCTCCTGAAATGTAAGCTCTTTGAGGGAAAGGACTATCTTGCTTTCTTGTACTAGTATCTTCATGATTATCAAAGACCCTGGTTCATAGTAACTGTGTAATAAAAGCTTTAATATATTGAACTATCTCATTTGAATTTTATTGAACTCTATAAGGAAAGTTCTATATAAATGATCACCACTACCCCAATTTACAGAAGAGGAAATTAAGTTAGAAGGGAAGAGATTTGCCCATTGTCATAATGCCAGTAAATGAAACCATTACTTCTTCCACTTATCATGTTCTCCTTTATATCTACCTGTATTTTTTGTGTACATGTTGACACATGGCCCGTGACTTATCTATTTTTATATCTACAAGATCTATTAGGATGTTTTGTACAATGAATGATTAATGCATGAAATACAACTATCACTTAGAACATTTTAGGAATTTCCCTCTGGGAATTATTTTCAAATGTAGTTATACAGCAAATAAGACTCATTCCTTTACTCCAAAACATGTATTTTACTGGAAAATATGTACTTAGGCAACATTCCTCAGCTTGCCACCTTAGTCACCACACTCAAATAACTACTTGCCTATTTCCAAAACCTAATATCCAGCCTTAGAGGAAGAAGAGATATTACTTCTAGGATATTGAAAGAAATGCACTGGATCATTGGAAGACATTGAGGAGATTGCCCAGGAGAAATCCCAATGATGTTAGTTAGGAACAATGGAATCACTATTGGTACCAATTTAAAACCTACAGTCACATAATCACAGTATCTGAGTTAGAAGGAAGCTCAAAGTTCAGTTAGTTAAGCACATACCTGAATAACAATACCCTAAGCAATGTGCACAGTAAATGATTGGCAAGCTACAGGCTTAGAGAGTCCAACTCATTCCAACTTGGTATAATTTCAAGTTTTTCATCAAACTGAAATCTGCTTCTCTTCAGGTCCTCATTTTTGTTCCCAGGTTCTGCCTTCTAAAGTCAGTCCAAGGAGCCTTTTTCCATGTGGCAACCCTTTAGGTACATGAAGTCATTATGCATAATCCTGCTAAATCAGAGCCCCTTTAGCCTTTGTTTGTATCATGGACTCCCCTAGCTAGCTGGTGAAACCCATTTACCCCTCCTCAGAATCTGTTTAGATGAACAAAATACATCAAATTACAAAGAAAACCAAATATATTGAAATGAAATTATTAAAAAATAAAACTTTTTTTTGAGTTCACAGACCCTGAGTTAACAATCTTTGCCCTAAGTCAATCTCCAGACTGAACATTTTAGCTCCTTTAAGGCATAATCACTGATAAAACCTTCTTATAAGGAAACATCATTTTCTTAATATTTAATATTACTTAATTCTGAAGGATTTTATTTCACTTGGATGAGTTTTTTTCAGTGTTTATACTACATACAGTAAATTTTCAAAGAAACTCTTCTTCTACATACTGATATGATATCCAGATAAAGGAATTAAGATTGGCAACTATCTTGATCATCAACAAAAATTTTTAAATCACCTTAATTTCAGGTGATTTATTTCTTATAGGTGAAGCTGCTGATAATTGGCCTTCAGGCTTCATGATTCCCTTCCCTGCACATTTGCTCATGGGTATAACTGAACAGAGGAGTCAATTTTCTCCTAATCTGATGCTCCCTGAAAATTTATCCAGAAGTCCACAGAGCTCTCAGGCAGTTTCGCTACTAACGGAAGGAGACTGTCAGCTTCCTCCATTGAACTTGCCAGTGTCTCAATAAAGTCTCTGACCCTCCTTTCTCATTTTTCTCCATGGTTGATTTTACTGGTATTGGAAACTGTCAGACAAGGAAACTTCTCCCAATTTAGGATGGCACCTAACCTGCAACTTAGAGTTATAAAGCATTGCCTAGAACATTGAGAGATTGAGTGACTGGTCACCCAGCCAGTTACTAGGAGAGTCAGGTTTTGTACCAGGTTCATCATCCACTGAATCAAGATAGCACATGGTATAAAAGAGTGTTGAAATGGGTTCAAATCCCACTTCAAACAGGATGAGTACTATTAAACTCTGTGACTCTCATATCTAAAATAAGAATAATAGAAGTATCTACTTTACAAGGTATTTTAAGAAGCAAACAAGATAAGCTAACCACTTAAAACAAAGGAATCCTTCTCTGCCCATCTCACTTAATTTGCAGTTCTAGCTATCATTTCTGAATGTGTTATCTTTATGTATTACAGTTTAAGTCCTTCTAGGTCTTCAAACCGGACATGTTCCTCTTATCTTGAGCTCTACTCACTATCCTGAACCATGGGAATATTTTGGTCACTAGCTCCATATTCAGTTTCCATAATATGTGACTTCTCCAAGTTCTGTTGTCCTACAATAAATAGCCACACCTTTAGCTGGGTTATTTGTTTTTTCTCCCCAAGGGACCAACAAACTCTACCTGTCAATTCAAAAGTTGGCAGATCATCCCAAGTGTTTCTCCATTAACTCTCTTGGACACTAGGACCAAAGGCCCATAGCTTTAGATGTTGGAGTTCATTAAATCCAAATGCCTTTTTTTTTTTTGCAGGCCTCAAAGAAATTCAGTGATTTTTCCAACACCCAATAGGTAGCTAATAGAATGGCTGGGATTTGAACACAGTTTCCCCAACTCCACATCCGGGACCAATCCTTTCTGCTTAAGCTCCTTTGGATTAGTGAAAGGTGTTATATAAACTTAAACTGCTGAAGGATCTGGAAGAAAGTATATTCTAATTTCATTGGAATAATGAAAGTGATTGATTCCATATTTGCTTCTGAATTCTATTAGACTACACTAGTTGAGCAGGGGCAAGGGAGCTGGGAGAAGAACACTTTTATAGCATCTTTACCATGGCTTCTGCATTGTATAGCAGAGAATTTCCTTAAAGGATTTGACCACTAAACACTTTGGGATTTTAAACCTATTGTTGGAATGTAAAAATCTGAGACGGGTGGGAATAAAGATCTATAGTATAAAATGTGCTACTAATTAGCTACATGACTTTAGATAAGCTATTTCACTTCAGTTTTCTTATTTGTAAAATGAAAGAATTAAATTTAGTAATCTCATTTATCCAAATGATTATTAGAATGTTGCAATTTGAGACAAAGAGAAGAAATTGAGTTTGTTTTATTTTTTGAAAAATTGTGTTTATAGCTTTTGTTTCAACATCATCTTCATTTCCTAACATATCTCTGCCAACTTCCCCTACACAGAAAGCCAACCTTTATATTTACAATAGAAAGGGAGAGGGACAGACAGAGAGAGACAGAGACAGAAATAGAGACAGAGAAAGACAAAGAGAGAGATAACTAGAGAGACAGAGACAAAGAGAGAAAGACAGAGAAGGAGGGAGGGAGAGAGGGAGGGAAGGAGAAAAGAAGGGAGGGAGAGAGAAAGGAAGGGAGGAAGAGAGGAAGGAAGGAAGGGAGGAAGGAAGGAAGGGAGGAAGGAAGAAAGGAAGAGAGGAAGGGAGGAAGGAAGGAAGGAAGGAAGGGAGGGAGGGAGGAAGGGAGGGAGGGAGGGAGGAAGGGAGGGAGGAAGGGAGGGAGGAAGGAAGGGAGGAAGGAAGGAAGGAAGGAAGGAAGGAAGGAAGGAAGGAAGGAAGGAAGGAAGGAAGGAAGGAAGGAAGGAAGGAAGGAAGGAAGGAAGGAAGGAAGGAAGGAAGGGAGGAAGGGAGGAAGGGAGGAAGGGAGGAAGGGAGGAAGGGAGGAAGGGAGGAAGGGAGGAAGGGAGGAAGGGAGGAAGGGAGGAAGGAAGGAAGGAAGGAAGGAAGGAAGGAAGGAAGGAAGGAAGGAAGGAAGGAAGGAAGGAAGGAAGGAAGGAAGGAAGGAAGTTCAGAAAAAGTTAATCAGCATATCATACAATTCCAACAGGACCGTTCTAAGTCCATAGCTTCCCTTCTTCTCTCCTTACTCTCTCCCCCTCTTCTTCAAAAAGGGCAGTGCATCCTCATATCTCTTCTTCACAGTCAAGCTCATTCATTACATAGCATTCTGGTGCAATTTGTTGTTGCTATTCTTTTCACTGATGTTGCCATTATGTTGACATAGTTTTCATATTCTTCTTTATTCTTCATTATCGTATACGTCTTCCTGTATTATTTTTGTTTCTGATGACATTATAATACTCTATCACATATTCATACCACACTTTGTTTAACCATTCCCCATCCAATGGGAATCTGCTTTGTTCTAGTTCTTCACCACTATGTAAAGAGCTGACTAAGCTTATTTTCAATTATTCTTCTCTATTTTTTGGTTGTATACATAATTTGAAATTGAATACTTAGATAAGAAAATATCACTAGCATCAAAATTTTCTTAATGATTTTCCTTATCCATATTATCACTATTCATGATCTGTGCCATACAATTTGGGAAATATTGACATGAGGGAAAATACATTTATCTTTCTCACTAAGGTTTTGGACAACTTTTCATTTGAGATAACTACTCAAAGAGGTGATAGATCCAAAATGGAGTTAGAGATTAAGCAAGATGTCTTGAGATTTTTCCCTAGTGGGATTAATTTGGAGAAAGTTCTCTGCATAAGTGGAAAAAACATTGCTGAAATCTTCTAAGAAAATCTCTGTCCCTTATCTGCCAGGAAGGACTATGAACAGAAAGAATAACTTGTGTCCTTAAACTACCCTTCTAACTTAATTCTCGGTGTTTTGCTAAAAGTTTGGATCACAGAAGAATATCTCAACAAGTCCTTCATTATACAGATAAAGAAACTTAAGCCAAGAAAGAAAAGTAACTGAATCAAAATTACAAGATGAACCAGGGATACAGCCTGGATTAAAATGTAAATCTTTTGACTTCTAGACCAGTATTCTTCATGCCACAACATGAAAATGGCTAAGAGCTAGGAAGAATTGCCTTTTTTATTTAAAAGGTAATTTTGTTTTTATATTTTGGGCTGAAATTTTTTTTCTTTTTTTTTTTTTAATTTAAGCTTTTTTTTATTTTTCAAAACATATCCATACTTTTCAACATGAACCCTTGCAAAACCTTGTTTTCCAAATTATTTTTCTTCTTATTTTCTCCCCACCCTTTCCTCTAGATGGCAAGCAATCCAATATATGTTAAACATGTGCAATTTTCTTTTCATATTTCCACAATTATCATGCTGCACAAGAAAAATGAGATCAAAGGAGAAAAAAATGAAATAGAAAACAAAAAACAAGCAAACAACAACAACAAAAGTAAAAATATTATGTCGTGATCCACACTCATTTCCCATAGTCCTCTCTCTGGGTGCAGATGACTCTCTATAACAAGATCATTGGAACTGGCCTGAATCATCTTATTGTTGAAAAGAGCCAAGTCCATCAGAACTGATCATCATATATATAATCTTGCTGTTCCTATTTACAATGTTCTCTTGGTTCTATTCACTTCACTTAGCATAAATTCAAGGAAGTCTCTCCAAGCCTCTCTGAAATCATCTTGCTGGTCGTTTCTTATCGAACAATAATATTCCATATCAATAATATACCATAAATTATTTAGTCATTATCCAACTGATAGGCATCCATTCAATTTCCAGTTCCTTGTCACTACAAAAAGGGATGCTACAAACATTTTTGCCCATATGGGCCCTTTTCTCTTTTTGATAATGTCTTTGGGATACTGGCCTAATAGAGACACTGCTGGATCAAAGGGTATGCACAATTTGATAGCTCTGTGGACATAATTCCATATTGCTCTCCAGAATGATTGGGTCAATTTACAACTTCACTAACAATGTATTAGTGTCCCAGTTTCCCCAATTCCTTCCAACATTCATCATTATCTCTTTCTGTCATCTTAGCCAATCTGAGAGGTGTATAGTAGTACCTCAGAGTTGTCTTAATTCACATTTCTTTTTTTTTTAAGGCTGGGGTTAAGTGACTTGGCCAGGGTCACACAGCTAGAAAATGTTAAGTGTCTAAGACCATATTTGAACTCTGGTCCTCCTGAATTCAAGGCTAGTGCTCTATCCACTGCACCATCTAGCTGCCTCTTAATTCACATTTCTATGATCAATAATAACTTAGAGCATTTTTATATGACCAGAAAATTTTTTTAATTTCTTTATCTGAAAATTATCTGTTCATATTCTTTGACTATCAATTGGAAAACTTGTATTCTTATAAATTTGAGTCAATTTTCTATATATTTTAGAAATAAGGTCTTTATCAGAATTCTTGGATATAAAAAAAAATGTTTCCCAGTTTTTCTGCTCCCCTTCTAATTATTTTTGCATTGGTTTTGTCTGTACAAAACTTTTTAAGTTAATATAATCAAAATTACTTATTTTACATTCTATAAGGTACTCTAGTTCTTCTTTGGCTACAAATTCCTTCCTTTTCCATATATCTGACAGGTAGACTCTTTTTTGTTCTTTTAAAATTCTTAGAGTATCATTCTTTATACATAAATCATACACCCATTTCAGCCTTATCTTGATATAGGATATTAGATATGGGTCAATGTCTAGTTTCTGACATTCTAATTTCCAATTTCCCCAGCAATTTTTTTGTCAAATAGTGAATTCTTATCCCAGAATCTGGAATCTTTGGGTTTATCAAACATTGATTGACTACTCTTATTTCTTAGCCTGTACCAAATGATTTTGATGACTGATGTTTTATATTATAATTTTAGGTCTGGTATAGCTAGTCCACCTTCATTTTCAGTAATTTTTATTAATTACCTTGAAATTTTTGACTTCTTGTTCTTCCAGATGAATTTTGTTATTATTTTTTCTAGCTCTATAAAATAATTTCTTGGGGGTTTGATTGGTATAGCAGATTAATTTAGGCAGAAATGTCATTTTATTATATTAGCTTAGCCTACCCATTAGCAATTGATTAGATCTGACTTTATTTGTGTGGAAAGTGTTTTGTAATTCTGTTCATGTAGTTCCTGACTTTGTCTTGGCAGGTAGACTCCCAAATATTTTATATTATCTACAGTTATTTTAAATGGAATTTCTCTTTGTAGGGAGAATTATCTTTTACCCAAATCTTAGAAGCCTTCAAAGATAGTTCCATTCCAACAGAGAATAGGAACAAATCAAACAAGAAACAAAAACATGAAGGAAAATGACTGGGGATAAAATTCAAATGAGTGGCAAGATCTCAAAGAGAAAGTTGTCCTTTCTACATCTGGGATACACTTAAGCACAGGATAGAATGTTAACAAGAATGGAAGAATTCAAAAGACTTGGGGGTCCTTATTTGCCATGAGAAAAATTTGAAACATTTTCTAAAAATGGAAGGGTATTCCCCTTTCATCAAGGCACATGCCAGTTCAAAACCTGGCATGAGTAAAAAGGCATTTTCCTATTCCCATTCTCATAAAACTCTCATGTAACAAATAATGTTCAAGATTTGGCTCTTTCTTTCCTGTTCTTGATTAAAAGCAAACCCAAGCTGGGGCAGAAGAAAATTTGGTGTGACTTTGAACTTTCATTCCCCCTTGACCAAGATATTACTCTCAGTAGCATCTAGGTCTCATAACATGAGTTCATTTCCTTTCCTCCTAAAAGAATGATCTCAAGATTTTTTTTGAGTCCTGAGTATCTTTGGAAATTTGAGGATGCTTAAGGACCCCTTCTTAAAATAATGTTTTTAAGTATATAAAATACAAAGGATTACAAAAGAAACCAATGGTATTGAAATAATTATCAAAATAATTTTATAAAACAAACTTATGGATTCCATGCTTCATGGCAAATCATTTGTCTTTACAAGATAAAAAAAAACATACTAATGAATATTTCCTAAATGCTTAGTAACACTAATAGTTTTCTAGCACCTGAAGGTTTGAAAAACACTTTACAAACCTTATCTCATTTGAGTCTTTCACAATCATGTGAGGAAAGTACTTACAATATCTATTATACGCACATATAATATCCATTATACACAAAAGACATAGGACTATGCTCAAGAGATTCATTGGTTTACTCATAGTCATATATCTAATAATTGTCAGAGAAGTTCTCAAATCCAACTCTTTCTGACTTCAGGTCTACTGTTATATCCAATACAAAATATGGCTTCTCCATAAAACAATGGGTATCACTGAAAGGCTCAGGTACCACATACCTATTAAGATTCTAGAAAGGAAAGTGTAAGGAGAGTTCTGAGCTAGCTATCTCTCTTCACTTACTACAGAGAACACAATAGATGGGGAATAAGAAACCAAGAAAGTCATAGAATTATAAATGTTTAGAATTCCTAAGGGACCTTAGATAATCTTCTTTTCAATTCAATTCAGTGCCATATGTGTATAACCCCTGCTACTGGGACTGAGGCTGATGTTCTAAACTATAGTAAGAGTAAAGCTAATTATCCATACTAAATCTTACAGTAATATGGCAATCCCTAGGAACAAAGGCCACCAGGCTATGTAGGTAGCTGGGTAAAATGGCTCAGATTGGGAAAATGGAGTATGTTAAAGCTTACGTACCAATTAGTGATGAATTGGATCTGTGAGTGGCCATTGGATAAGATTAGGATACAGGGTCACAAAGAAGTGAATAAGAAAGGAAAGGGGAAGGAGAAGGAAAAGGAGAAAAGAAGGGAAAGAAAGAAAAGAAAATAGAGGAGAAAAAGAAGGTGAAAGGAAAGAAGAAGAGGGAGACAAGCCAAGAGGAAGGAGAGAAGGTAAAAAGGAGGGAAAGGAAGAAAGGAGTTTCCTCAATCTTCTAATTATACAACTGAGGAAACAGATAAGCAAAGTGACTTTTAAACAAGGTCATACAATTATTACAAAAGTCAAGACTTGGAGCCCCAAGTATTCTAATTTCCAACCTAATTCTCTTTATATTAGCAACTAACAACTCCTAGGTGTTTTTGGAAGGTTCCAATACAATCAAGTCAAACCAGGAAGCACAAATTCTGTAAATCAGAACTGGACCACAATCAAACTCCCACAATGGATTCTCTGACATTTTGGTCATCATCATAGCTGTCCTTGCCTTCTATACTATCTTAAGAAACCCCCAAGACTGTGCACATGGAATGAACATAGGTTCTGCTAGTCTGACTCTGTTACTAGATATAACTATGTGAGATGTTCAAAATTTTGTCTTGAGAGTTCTTAAATTCAGACATTTTGGAATTGGAATTAGAAACAACTGAGGTTAGCAAGGATAATTAGTTGTTTTTCAATGCTGCCAGACAGCACTTCCCCCCTACTTTGGGTAAGTTCTCCCTTGCTCTGATTCCATACAGCTCCCCACCCTAAAGCTGAGCAATAGATCATCCATACACGTATGAAATTAACTGTGGGTGGATGCTACGCCATTTGTCTTGAGCACAACTTTTTTGGCTAGGACTCAAATGGACATGTGACATGTGTCTCTTCAATTTTATCTAAGCCTGTGTGAGAAAAGGTGGCAAGAAGTAGAAAAGAGGAAGAGTTTCTCAGGAGCTGAAGCAAAATTCTGATCTTCTCCCCACCATCAGGTTGCAGAAAACTCAATCATCAGCAAGAGAAATGACTGGATGCCCTGCTTTCAGACTCACATCTAAAGCATACTGAGATGAAAAAGTGAACAAAAAATCTTCCACAGGATATAGCTTCCGCTTGACTTTCTTCAGAGTAAAAAATGAAAAGTGAACTATGAACTGCATGCAGAGAATGCATGTGGAGAATTACAGCTAAGTTTAGAGGATCAGATGTTGGAATCAAAGCAAATGAATGATAGGAGCACAGATTTCTAGTGAGAGGGGACCTGGGAGATTATCAAGTCTAAAACCCTCATTTGACCCAGAGAGAGTCATTCAGTTAATTCATATCTGAGAAGGGACTTGAACCAACAGCTTCTAGCCACAACACAATGCTTTCTCTAAAATATTTAATCCAACAGGAAAATTATGCTACATGCTTCACAACCTTCAGAATTCAGAGTAGATTATTTTGCTGACACGAAGTTGAGTTTAAACATAATCAACATGCAAATCCACATCCTTGGTTTCATATGACAGAGAATAGAATAAGGGTGGACAGATTGGAGAGAATGGGATCAAAGAAGGAGTTAGTAGAAATATAGAAGCATAACCTTCAGCACCCCATTCATTGTTCCAACCTTGGAAGAGCCTGGAAGGGAAGGAAGGATCGGAGATCCCCAAAGTTATCATTCAACTTTCATCCAGCTTTTGCTTTCCACCATTTCTGGGAAGGGGCCACCCTCTCTGGAAATGTTTATACCACAGACTGCCTCCATCCTTTGCTGCTCTCCAAGGACGATTGAATCCATTTTGCTCGGCACAGCATTTTTTGGGCAGTGAGGGTTTTATGGTTTTGTGAAACAGAGCAAGGGCTGGATTGCAAAACCAAATATAACTGGAAATGTATCCATAATTTCAAAATAAAATAAATGAAAACAGTTAATACAGACCAAGAATTGCCCTACAGGAGTGGAAACCCAAACATAATTGTATTCATCTTGAGTGGTGGGGAAGGGAGTAAACTCATTCCAAATGGACTGAGATCCAAAAGTTAAATTCAGTAAGTTGAAAAGGAGAAACCAACTAAGATCTTTAAAAACAATCCCACTAACCTTAAGTGTTGAGAACAACAAAAATAAAAATTATATTGTCTTTTTTAAACTTTCTTTTGTAGGAATAAACTTAGGATTCAATGTTGTCTTTTTGGTTTGAGATGGCAAATATTCCTGAAAACTATCTGCGGCTATAATTTGGCACATACACATGTAGTAGCAAAAGACTAAATGAAGTGTTGATACTTGGTAACCTAACCACCAAATCAAGTCCCAGAGCAGCTTAAATTCCGTTATCCACAGCTGCAAATGATTCTCCTTCATCTAGGGAAAGCAGGAATGTAAAACTAGACAGACAGAAGAATTCTGGACAGACAGGAAGATGTTGATTCTAAACCATTGTGTCACATGACACAATTCAAGTCAAAGTGTTCTGTCAAGAGTAGAGAGAAAGAAGTGAGCAGCTCTTATTTGGAGTTTTAACTTCATTTGATTTTAATAGTTATTCTGAAATGTACATGATCAGAAAAAAATTGCTTTCAAAAAGGGAAGAAGAATGATAAAAAAGATGAATGTGATGGAATGATAGTTGTCATTTCACACGATGGAATTTTTTTTCTTTTAGACAAATTATATACATATAGAAAAGTGATGAGAAAAGTTCTTACAAACTACTCAATGTATCCATATAATCTGCTGATATTGGACTATAGAGATAGATAAGTGAATAGATAGATAAAGATGGATAGATATAAATGATTTCTAGATAAACAGAATATTTAGTAATAGTTTAAACTGTATTAGGACTTTAGGAATATGACAGAGGTGGGGGGAAGAAGGAGGGAGAGAGAGGAGGGGGAGGAGAAAGAGAGGAAGAGGGAGAGAAATGACTGAACTTATGATTTGTTTAGTATAGGAAACTCCTTCTTATGCAGATTTTTTTCTGCAATCTATAGTCTTACAGAGTTGCCTTAGAGAACTTAAATATAAATAACTTGTTCAGGACCACACAGCAATTTGTGTCAGGGACAAGGTTTAAAACCAGCTGTTCCTAGCTTTAAGGTTCATCTCTAATCCACTATGCCACATTTCTTATATCATATATGTGTGTACTTACACACACACACACACACATATATATATATATACATACACATACACACACACACACACACATACTTAAAAGTCACCAAGTTTTACATCATTTTATAGATGGGGAAAACATAATGGGAAAAGTTGTAATGTAGAAGGTATAACTGTAGTTGTATGACACTAAAGTAAGTCACAGAATGTCTCTATGTCTCTGTGTCTGCTTCCACATTTATAAAATAATGTCAAACTTGGTGACTTTTAAGTATGCTTGTGGGTTGGGATAAGAAATCTAATGAGAATTTTGGAGTAGTTTTGCAGAAGCTGCAGATGACTTGTGAAGGCTAGCAGATGACACACAAAAAGTATTTTCACTTAATGTTGACATACATTTACCTATGACCCAAATAGGTAACCCAAGTTTTACAATAAGGTACTATAAACACCCCATAAAAAAAAGAAAAAATTCAGACTTCTCTAGTATAAAGGGCCAAAAATTTTTATGAGGATTTTCCAGATCAAAGGGGGCGTTGAGCCCCTAATCCATGCAATGTGGAAGGATAATTGTAGTTTCTAAGGTAGAATTCATGATACCATACTAAAGCATGGTCCTTCTGAGTACATTATAGACAGACAGATAAACAAGATGAATGATGAGAGTCGTTTTGTAAAAGTTTCACATTAGCAATAAAGTCAAGAATTTTGTGCAGAGACAGTGCTTCTGATGTGATCAGTAGGTTTGTTTGAAGCCATTTTTTTCTTTAGTGGCCATTGCTTTTAGTGACCATCCACACAAGATTATATCATCAAGCCTGATCTAAACTTGGTCTTTTCTTCATCACCTAGCACCTACTCTGCAGAAGAGGATTTAATAAAATGACAACAATGTGTAACTATGGATAGAATGCTTGTTTTTGGCCTGGAGTCAGGAATACATGAATTCAAATTTGGCCTCAGACACTTACTAGCTATGAGACCCTAAGCAAGGCAGTTAACCTCAGATTGCTTCAATTTTCTCATCTGCAAAATGGGAATGATAATAATAGCATCTGCTTCCCAAGGTTATTGTGAGGGTCAAACACTTAGCACAGTATCTGGCACATAGTAAACACTCTATAATTATGGCCATTATTATTAAATCTAAAAAGTACATCAACATTCATCTAGTCAAGGGGGTAAGAATATGATTTCATTAGTATAGGGAACTCCCAAGTAAAGAAATTACAAAAATAGACTAGTACCTTATATGTAATTTAAAGTCTGAAAGAGTTGCTTGAAGCACATAAAGGGTTAAATGACTAGCCAAGACCAGGCATAGAATCTAAACTCTTGTCTTCCTGGTATCAATGGTTGGCTCTTTATCCACTGTCCCATCCAGTTGCTCCTAATTATCAGTTCCTTAATCCTCGAAACTCTGGGTCTCAACAAAACCTAATTTCATGGAAGTTTTGGAGGCCCATCAGGTCAGATTGGGTTTATAAAATACATTAAAAAAAATAACTTGCATTGGTGATAATAATAGAGATGCAATAGCAAATAACCATAAGTTATATGTTTAGTGCCTTACAGCTAAGGAACATTCTTGCCCCCATCATTTCCTTTGATTCTGGCAACACTGAAAAGTGGGAAGGGCAAACATTTCCATCTCCATTTTTGATTAGAAATTGATGCTCAAAGGTATTTAATGATTCATCAGATTTACCAGCTGCATGGTGACCCAGTTGATAATTGGGGGAGCCAGAGTTGGAACCCAAGTTTTCTGACTGTGTCTTGTTCTTCTGGCTCAAACCTCCCCTCTTGACTCAGTGACCTTCAATAAGTCACTTAACTCTCTGGGCCTCAGTTTCCTCATCTGTAAAATGATTAGGAGATTAGACTAGATGGCCTATGAAGCCCCTTGCAGTCCCAAGTTAGGATTGTCTGATTCTACAGTTCTATGGGAATTTCTATAAAACAGCCATATTATAGAACCTCTAAGTTCCAAGGGGATGTGATCAAGAAAATGGAAGGAAAGCAAAGGATTGGGACAGGCCTTTAGATTGTCATTGTAGCAAATGTAGAAGGAAATAGATATATAAGGAAGGGAAGAGAGAGAGAGAGACAGAGAAATAGATGGAGAAATGAGAAGAGACAGAAAAATGGAGAGATAGCTAGACAGATAATTATAGAGTAATAATAGATGGATGGAGAGATAGAGAAGGATGGAGAGATAGATAAAAGGAAAGAGGCAGAGAGAGAAAGAAATGGAGAAATAGATGGAGAGATAGATAGATGGATGATTTTATATATATATATATATATATATATATATATATATATATATATATGTATATGTGTATACATATATATATGAATATGTGTATATATGTGTGCATATATGTATATGACAAGGACAGCTAGGTGGTGCAGTGAATAGTGCCAGAGCCTAAAATCAGGAAATCTCATTTTCCCAAGTTTAAATCTGGCCTCAGATAATTATAAGTTGTGTGACCCTAGGCAAGTCACTTACTGTGTTTGCCTCAGTCTCCCCATTTGTAAAATAAGCTGGAGAAGAAAATGGCAGACTACTTCAGTATCTTTGCCAAGAAAACCCCAAATGAGATCATGATCAGACATGACTTGAAAATAAGTGAAAAAGAAAAAGATATGTACATGTGTGTGGAGAGAATGCCAGACCTGGAGTCTGAAAGACTCATCTTCCTGAATTCAAATCTGGTCTCAGACACGTACTTAGATGTGTGATCCTGGACAAGTCACTTATCCCTGTTTGCCTCAGTTTCCATTTTTGTAAAATGATCAGCAGAAGGAAATGACTCTGCCAAGAATACCCACATGTGCCAGTGTGTATACATATATATGTGTGTGTGTATATATATATATAGGTATGTGTATGTATATGTACATGTGTGTGCATAACTATACAAGTCTGAACAAATGTGAACTTGCTAAAGAAGTTGAGCAAAGAAAAAATATTTGTATTGCAGCACATAATGTGTTCAGTTTCTCCTTTACTTTTGGACTAATTGTTCTTGAAACCAATCCATTTGATAAATTCTATCCTCTACTTGGAAATTGATAGGTAATACTTATCTTTCAAGTAAAGAGAAAAAGGCCATAATTCTGGGTGTTAAAAAGAAAAAAAGGAAGTTAATTTTTAAAACTGGAGATCAGCACTTTTTGAAAAGTTTATGAACAGAAAGTTTTAAAAAATAATTACTTAATAAAAACCTTTTTAGTTAAGAATGTTAAGCAATGAATTCTCCAAAACTAAATTACAGTAATGCCATTTTATTAACTTAATTTTTTTAAACTCAGAGGTTTTGAACTCAATGGAAGTGATTTTTTTAAATTAACTTCATTTTTATTCATTTATTTATTTTTAAACACAAGTCTCTCTTCCAAAATTATATAGGCGCCTTCAAGGCAAAGCATAATAAAGTGAGATTAATTCAAATTCCATTCATTCAGAATTTCTGACAATTTAGCCAGGGTTCTCTGGAAGTTTGCCTTGGAATCTTAGAATAATAGTTTTGCTAAAGAAATCCACTGTGCAAACAAGATGGCTGGGGGCTAGATTTAACCTAACTTAAAAGAACTGCTTTGGTTCATTGTTTTGCATGCAAATGCATGCTGTTAATTACAGAGGAGTCTTATCTTGTCATTAAAGCAGGCTAGCCCAAACCTGAGTTAGAGGCTCTGTTGGTAATTAATTCAAAAAGTTACCTCCACTTGAAAGTAAGGAAAAGATCTTTCTTTCCAATTATTCTGCCATACTGACCTTTTGCTGATTTAAACTAGCCTTCCCCTAATTATGCTGAACTAGCTAATGGACCTTGGGACAAACTGAGAAAGGCCCAAATTCTGGGAATAGGAAAGTAATGGTCCCACTGCAACACAGCAGTTTAATAGTACAGATTGAGGACTGCCCTGGGAATGAGGAAGACTTGAATTCAAGTTCGCCTCTGACACAGACTATGTAAATCTGGGCAAATCACAATCTCTTGGTGCCCCCAAACAACTGGTGAAAGTTCCTTAAGAAGAAAGCTGGGAAAAAAAAAAAAATTAAGTCAGTGTTTCTGATAGAGGCCTCATAACTAAAATATATAGAGAATTGACTCAAAGTTATAAGAATACAAGCCATTCCCCAGCTGATAAATGGCCGAAGGATAGGAACAGTTTTTTGATGAAGAAATTAAAGCATTTCTAACTCATATGAAAAAAATGTTTTAAATCATGATTGATTAGAGAAATATAAAAATTAAAACTTTGAGGTATATTTTACATTTCTTAGATTGGCTAAAATGCCAGGAAAAGATAATGATAAATGTTGAAGGGGATGTGAGGAAAAATGAGACATTAATCCGTTGGTGGAGTTATGAAATGATCCAATCATTCTGGGGAACAATTTGGAAAAGGGCTATCAAACTGTGCAAACCATTTGATCTAGCAGAGCCTCCACTGTATCCTAAAGAGATCATAAAAAAAGAGGAAAGGAACAGGTGCAAAAATGTTTGTAGAAGCCCTTTTTGTGTGAAAATGGAGTGGATGCACATCACTTGGGGAGTATCTGAATAAGTTATGGTACATGAAAGTTATGGAATATTATTGTTCTATGAGAAATGACCAGTAGGCTGATTTCAGAGAGGCCTGGAGAGACTTACATGAAATGATGCTGAGTGCTGTTAGTAGAACCAGGAGAACATTGTACATGGCAACAAGATTATACAATGACTAATTCTGATGGATGTGGCTCTTTTCAACAAGGAGATGATTTAAGGCAGTTCCAAGACTTTGATGGTAAGTGCCATTGGCATTCAGAGAAAGAACTATGGAGACTGAATCTGAATCAAAGCAAAGTATTTTCACCTTATGTTGTTTTTTCTTTGGGTTTTTTCCTTTTTGCATTTTTCCCTTCTGATATGACTTTTTTCTACAGAATAATAAATATGGAAATATGTTTAGAAGAATTGTACATGTTTAACCTATATCAAATTGCTAGTTATCTTGAGGAGGGGAAAGAGGAAGAAAAATTTGGAACATAAGTTTCTGTAAAGATGAATGATGAAAACTATGTATTTGTATGTATTTGGGAAAATAAAATGCTATTAAAAGAAAAAAGAAAGTTCACTATACAAAAGAAATGACAGGTCTACTTAAAAACAACAAACAAATAAACAAAACCAATATTTCTGCATTCTGTCCTGGTGAAATTATATCACCACAGTTTAGGAAGTTGAGAAACTGGAGAATGTGTGAGGATGGTGAAATGAGGATAGATTTGAAGAACCAGAAATATATAGCTCTAGAAAAGACTGGTGTTGGGATGGGGAACCAAAATGAGAGTTGTGTTCAAGTACTTTAAGGATTATTAAGTGAAGAGGCTTCCCTTGGGGGACGGAATGAGACAAAGGCTTCACATGTCAAAAAGGCAAATTTAAATTAAATGTAAAAGTTCAAAAATTTAGAATTGCCCAAATGTGAGAAGGGCAGAAGGTAGGGGACTTTCTATCATCAAAGGTCACCAAGTAAAGAACAGATTGCATGCCCTTTTGTCAGATTCTTCCTTTCTGATTTCAATTCTCTTAAGTTTTTTCCAAACCACTCAGCATTCTCTTAGGTACCCAAAGAAAGTAGATAAAAGACATAACTTAGTGTCCTGATTTCCCTACTCTCAACTTATGCTTTCAATTCAAACTGAATCTGGGAAATGTGTACTATATGTATGAAGACTATTTAAACAGTTATTCCATCAACTTGCTGAAAAGGAATTGTGAAATGTCAAGGGAAGGAAGGAATTCGGACTTTCCCAAAGTTTAAACTTTTTTTTTTTCTTTTAGAACGAGTCTATGATTTCATGGGCATATGGGAGTCCCAAGGAGAAAGCTCCTTTTATTAATTATTAATCAATAGCAGAATTTGCTCTATGATTTCATGGTGTTAGAGACTTATTTTGGGGCACTGAAGAGTTAAACTTCTTGCCTGGGGCTTCAGGACAGTCAAACAGGCAAGACTTTCTGATTCTAAGATAACAAATATAAATATTGTAATAATATAAATAATATAACAAATATAAAAATTGAAGAAGAATAACATGAGAAAAGTAGATAAATGAAATAAAAAATTCATAAACAACTGAGCTTTTAAATGTTATTGGAATTTAAATTTAACAGAAAGATATGTTAAGAGAGTATCAGATTCACTTTGAGATCACTTTCCAGGGTTGTTAGAAGGACTTAGTTCATCCCAGATCTCAATTCTATTTGTCTCTCTTCATACATTAATTAAAATTAAATTTCCTGCTATGATCCAATCTACCAAGCACTTATTAAATGCCTGGTTTTTTTACAAGATATTCTATGAGGGGCTTAGGATATAAAAAATAAATTAGAAAAATAGTCCTTAATCTCAAGGAGCAGAAAGTCTACTGGAATTCACTGCTCTAGAGGGTTAAAACACACTTTTATCTCCTCAAAAAAAAGCCCAAAAGTCAAGAATTTAAAAACTCAGGCTTCAACTGTTTTAATCTTCAAGTCCCAAAACCAAAACAGGCATTAATATGAAAACTTTTCCAAAAGATAAATTGAAATCCCCACACCTAAACATAGATCTTTTAAGGAAACAAGCCTAACTTCTGATACAGTGACTTTCCTTAATCCCACAGCACAGAGTATCTTATGAAGTAGCCAGTGTACCCAGATATTACTTTATAGGTCGATAAATGTGGAAACTGATACAGAACTTGCTTTTATTTACTTAAAGACTCATGATGGAGCACTGGGTCACCCTAGTCCATGGCCATTGCTGTTTGCAGATGAAAAGATTCCAAACTTCTTTTAGAAAACCTGTATGGCCACTGGTGAAACTATGAGCTGGTCCAACCATTCTGGAAAATAATTTGCAACTATATTAAGAAATCACTAGACCATACATATCCTCAGCCCTAGTGATACCACTGGTAGGCTTGTACCTTAAAGAGATCAAAGAGGAAAAATAACCTATGTATGAGAATAATTATAGCAACACATTTTTGTAGTAGCCAAGAACTGAAAACTTAAAGGGGTACCCATAAATTGGGGAATGTCTGAACAAATTATGGTTTATGAATGTGTTATTGCACTGTAAGAAATGATTAAAAGGATAGTTTCGGAGAAACCTGGGGGGACTTGTATGAACTGATGGAGAGTGAAATGAACAGAATCAGGAGAATAATGAAATAAGCAACCTCAACTCTAGAAGATGGATTGTAATGATGTCTGCTACCCTTCCTCCTGATATCTGGGTGATGAGCTCAGGTTGCACGGGATATATATTTTTGGATATGGTCGATGGATAACTCTATTTTGTTTGATTATGCTTATTCATTAGAAGAATGTTAATTTTCTTTTCATTGGGAAGAAAGCATGTGAGGGAGAGATACTGTGACATCAACTCAGAAAAATAGTGGCTTATTAAAACATTTAAAAGAAAATGGAAAGATAAACAAGAATATAAAGAAACTTAGAAAGAAACATAGATAAGTAAGATAGCTTTGAGAGTTACAGATTGAATTTTAGTGGCCTGAATTTATTGTATTTGTTTTTAAAAAGCAAATTGTTGTGTTCCATTATGCTATGCATATATTTGTATGTATATATGCATGTGTGTATATATTTATATATATGAGTATATATTTGCATATATACATATAAAATAAATATTCTTATTTGGGACAGTGTATATGTATATACATATTTATATGTTCATATATATATATACACATATACATATATACACATATTTATATATTTATTACATATATATTTATATGCATATATATACATATAATACATATAATATAGAAATATTCTTGGTTTTGAACATTGGTTGTAGAATAAAAGAAAAGTAAAATAAAAGCTACAGGAAACTCACTAACCTTGATGGCACAGCAGTCAGAATGGATATAACCCCAGTCCTGACCCCATCTACCTGTAGGATGAATGAATACCTAAAAGTGGGAAAGCGACTCGCTATGGAATAGGGAGATCTTGTTTCAAACCCCGCTTCTGCTTCTTGCTACCTTTGTGACCTCAGACAAGTTATTCTTCTTTCTGGACTCCATGAAATATGAATTTTGAGCCAGATGACCTTAAAGGTCTCTCCTACCCAAGCAAGTTCAGTTCCTGGAGAGCAGGGATTCCTTCATTTCTTTCTTTATAACCTCTGTGCCTGACTCGGAATAGACACTTTATAAATATTTGATGACTGATTGACAAATTGATGACCCTTTATGCTATGATCCTAATTCCTAGAAATTGAACAGACGTGCTTACTGATATATATAAGATAATGGGATTCTCCTCTCTATTTAATTTTTCCATCTTTTTTTCTCCTTGTCTTGCCTCACTGGAGTGTTTGGGGATCTGTTCCCTCCATCTAATCCAGCACTTTCAGACCTCACTTGTCAAACTCCTGACCATTCCCTTTAATACTTATAATAAGTTGACTTGGGAAGCAGAAGCAGTTATACTCTCTCTGATTCCAATACTCTTACCCTGTACTCTTCTCCCACAAATCCCCCCACTTCTGATCTGGCAATCAGCAAGTATTCATTAAGTGCCCATTATGTGCCAGGCATTATGCCAAAGCAAAAGGGGCATAAATACCAAGAATGTAACAGTTCCCATTCTCAGAGGAAGATAAGTAGACATGTGTATAAATATATACAGAAAAAAATATAAAGGAGGCACATATGCATAAATGTGGTGGCTAAATGCAAGGAATCGGGGAAGGGAGAGCTTTAGAGTTTGAAGGCCCTGGAAAGTCTGCATGCTTTTCCTGGTGGTACCCAAGCATCTTGAAGGAAGAAAGGGATTCTATGAGATGAACAAGGGTGGAAGGGACAGGTCACTGCTCTGTGCAACTGATTTGGAGGATGGGAAGGCAAACACGTGGCTATGGTAGCTACTGCATGATTTAACACTGGTTGGGAGGATGTTCCATGAAAGGGAGGAAGAATATGAAGCTGCGGGGATTTTTAAGTACACCTGTGGGAATGTGCTGGGCTAGTCAAGAATCAAGGGACAAGAGGTTAAAAATGTTGTATCCTGGTGCACAGAGCCATGCCTGAGACATAGTAGAAGCTTCATTAATTGATTGGACATATGAAGAAAAGGAGTAGCAATGAAGCTGGAGAGTTGGTTAGAACCAGATTGTGCAGGACCAGGGCGTTTGCATTTTAGCTTATGGACATTGTAGAGACAATGGATGTTTGTAAGTGACGATGTCAGAAGAGAGCATTAAGAAAACTAATCTGACAGCTGTGTAAATGTTGGAGCACCTGGAGGCAGGAAGACCCCCTGGAAATGCTCTTACATTTGTCCAAGGGAGTGACAATAAGGATAGGGAGCTAAGAGAAGAATAATGTGAATGGAGAGAAGAGGACAAATGTAAGTTATCAATAAGGTTTGGTGAATGAGTGGATGTGGTGGGTAAGAGAGGGAAGACTTAAAGATTTCAGGCTCATTACAGACAGTCCCCGGAAGACTGATGGTAGCATGAACAGAAATAAGGAAGTGGGGAGGATGGATAAGTTTGGCTAGGAAGAGAATTAGTTCCATTTTGGACATGTTGAGTTAGAACTACCAGCAAGATATATGCATATATGTATATTTCCATGCATTCAAATATGCTATGGAATCTGGACCCTAATTGATGTGTATATTCCTTCCCATAATATAAATAGGGGCCCATCCATATTTATTCATCCTATGTGACTTTTTCTTGTCTTCCTATAGTTCTGCTACAGAAATTCCACCAGACACACTGGGGACCTTTTTTTTCTTGATCTTGATATCTCAAAGATAGCTGCAAAACATACAAGTATTCCATCAATTATCCCTCTACCTTCTTGTATAATAAATGATCTGGCAAACTGATTTCCCAAAGTATGTGTATGTATTTTACTGGTAACAGGAATGTTGCTTCTAGTCCTTTGTTTTCTAAAAGGGTCAATAACATTGGGGGTGATGTTTTGACTTGTGAGTGAACTGGACTTAAATGAGGTAGAATTGCACTAGTTATCAACTTTACTCTCTCTCCCAAAGTCATTGAAAGTCCAGTCCTTTTGATTGTACATACCTATTGACTCTGTCATTTACCACAGCAGACATTTAAGAGGTGCTTGCTGATTCGGTTGACTACCAAAAAGTCAGGTTGTTTTTTGGGATACTTGCCGGTACATAACCATTGATATCCCTTTTATGTATGGAGTGGACTAAATGGCCACAAAGGTCCCTTCCAAATCAACTTCTAAGATTCTGGGATTGTTTTAGGATAATTCAAACTTAAAGGGAGTTTCTTTACCTGGAAATTCCCTATGCCAATTTAATCACAGGTCCAATTCTTGTCCTCATCCCTGTTACTATAAAGCACATCAGATCTCATCAAATGAATAATATGAAATCATATATCATTTTAGTTTTATTTTTAAAGAATGTTATCTTCTATCTCTATCTTAATCACAGAGTATTGACAAAACACAAAAGACTAATGAATTGAAATATTATCATGATCAGAGACATCATTATTAGTAACAACTCCTGACATTTATATAGAATTTTCATCTTTTTGATGTATTTACCTATATATCTAACTTGATCCTCAAGTTGTGAGATAGTCACTATAATTTTCCAACTTTACGGGAGGGAAACTGAGATTCAGAGAAATTGGAAGAGGAAGACCAGAAGAGTAAAAGCCTCATTTTGAAAGAATTAGCATCTTTTCAACTCTAAGATCATTTAACTTCCCATTATACCCTACTGCCCCTACTGATAAGTCATCTCAAGGTTGGTAAGCACTTCTTAAGCAACAATTGTACAAGACAAATGTTCTTATCTTCATTTTTCAGATGAGGAAACAGATTATTTCATTTGCCTAGTATCACAGAACTATAAAGATCAAGTCAAGTCTTGAACTCAGCTCAATATTCCCATCTTTCTTCTTTCTATCACAAATAGTAGCTAGGACAGATTGATTAACTATCCATCTGATTTACCAATCAAATCAAGAAGTGTGTATGAAACTCCTACTATATGACAGTCATTGGTTGATGTTGAGGATACAAGTAAAAAATGAACAATCCTTCCTTTCAATGAATTTATATTTCAATGTAAGATGGATGAATGAGCTCCTGACATTGATTCTATTTATTCAGTGCTAAACTTAAACTCATACAACCACTAAGTTAAATATTGACTAAATGGATTCATTAAAATATCTTCCAACAAGAAAATCACCATTAAAATTTTCTATCCTTTCCTGGGTCAAAATGGACTTTTTGCATCTTGAAAGGAATCAGCTAATGAAAGACATGCCACATATTCCAACAAATCCTTTGAGAGGGGACAGTATATTAAAGGAAAATATTTTATTAGAATATGTTTTCAATTGAGTTATTCAATATATGCTTTGTAAAACTTTTCAGTGGGTCTATCAATGTTTAGGCAGAATGTCCTGATTTTTTTTTCTTCTCAACTTACAAGATTCAGTAGTCACAATGGAATGTGGGCATAATAATTCAAAAGCACATTCTAGAGTACTGGGAAGTTGTGGAACCATTAAATCTTATTGAATTATTATTAAAAATTATGCTTGGAGACACTAGGGCTCCATCAAGGGCACAGAAGATCTGATCAAGGTTATACATAGCAAGCTTAGTGCTCAAAGGGTTTATCAATTCTTCCCTTCACTCCATCCTAACATTTGATTCTTGGTTAAATTTGCTATTTACCTTCAGTTACAATATAGGGAAGGTAAGTACTGTGAGGACCTCCCCTAAAGATAGCCAATTTGCTTCTAGCAATTCACGTTAATGGAAGGTGATGAGAGATGAGTGTTTTTTACTTCAATTATGTTTGAATGCTTGTTAATGAATAGTCTGTGTAATTAAGACATTGGGTTTTATTACAGTCAAGTATTTATTTATCTATTTAGTGTATAAATAATTATACATTGCTTAAGTCCTTCAATTTAAAATGGAATGAAATCATAAGAGCATGAAGTTTAAATAAGATAAAAAATTTATTTGAAAGGAGTACCAGGGATACTGAAACTCAGGAGAGAAATGTTCTATTTAAATAAGGAAAGAATGGGGGAAAGGAGCAAGGAGGAGAGGAGAGTCGGTGATATTACATGCTCTAGCTTCAGTGATTTCTTTTTGTTGTATCATGGAGTGTGTATGTGAGCTTTGAGAGGGGGGTAGAGCCTAGACATCTGGGATTTCTTCAATGCAGGGAATTCACAGATGCCAATCAACAATTCTTCTATAACTTATAGTCTTAGAGATTCATGTTGGAGTATCTGAGAAGAAAATAAGTTACTTGTCTATAGTCACAGAGTCATGTAGAGAAGGAAATGGTAAACCTCACTTGCCAAGAAAACCCTAGACAAGATCACAAAGAGTTGAAAATGACTGGAAAAGGACTGAACTGAACAGAGTCAGCATGTGGCAAAAGTATCGCTGAACCCCATTTTCTGCTGAACCCTCCTTGGAGTCCTCAATCACAGCCGCTGCTCTAACAGACATCCCCTCTCATTCCAAGACTCTAATGTTGATACGTTTCTGTTCCATCTGCTGCTCCTATGTCACTCTTCATTTCCATGATTAGATGCACAATAAATTTTGAGAAATCTAAAGGAAAAAAAAAAAAGTTGGGTAGTGAGCACCAAAAAATTTTAGGTGAGATCAATGAAAACAAAATTATTTATCACATGACTAACAGATTCCTTAAGCAAATGGTCTTATTTCTCAAATGTTAATTTCCAATTTATGACAATTCTCCTTTAAGAAGAATGCTTTAGGGTTGGGGAACAGGAGTGGAAAGGGGAGTTCTGAATTTTCATTCTAAATCTAAAATACTCCCAGGGATGGAGAGGAAGTATCTAAAAGTTCAACCGTATCCAATTATTTTCCTCCAATCTTTGTCTATCAGAAAGATAAAGATAACAAAAAAAAAATCTGTCTGAAGAAAAATTTACCTGAAGGAAAATTTGAAAGCCAGAAAGAAAAATATCCACACACACAAAAATAAAATAATTTAGAATTGCTTTTCCTCAATGAGGCTAACAACTAGAAATTTTTGTATATTATGGCAAAAGCTTCTTGCAAGACTTTGAAGAGATGAATTTTAAGACTCCAGACCTCCTCATTACCCTGGGTGATCTGACAAACTCCAAAAGACAAGAAGTGTCAATTTCTAAACAGGCGAAGAGATCTATCCTGATCCACTCCATGGGGGAGAGGAGGCTGAATCAGCCTGGACGTGCTTCTGCTGTACAGCTCTCTAAGCAAAGTGCAGACAAGCATGGATAATCTCACCTCCCATTACAGATGGACTGCCCACAAAACTGTCACCTCACATCGTGCCTGTAACTGAGAAACCACAATTATCTGCTGGTGCACATTTACTGGGAAGCACCAAGCCAAAGGCAGTAAGGATGATACTATTTAGAACAGGTGGAACTGGTGAGGAGAGAGGGAGGGAGGATTTTCAGATGCATCTCTCTGCAGGCGGTAGAGTGAATAGAGAAGGGAGACCATCAGAAAGACAGGAGCTGCTGGATGAAGGATACAGGAAAAAAAGGAAGTAGATATGAAAAAAAAGAAGGAAAAGTAAGTAGGAACCAAGCTAGAGAACATGGGATGATAAACAAAGATGTCAACTTTCAAGAGAGAGAAATCAAAAGCTCTAAAAGGTCCCAGAGAAGTTTTCCCCCTTAGCCACAGGAAAGGTTGAGCTCAACTTACTCTGACTTCAAACTTTTTCATGGAAGGCTGGGAGAAAACAGGACTGGTTTACAATAGGTTGTGGAAGAGCTGATTTTGCTGAAATGTTTTGTTCCCTGAAGGAAGGGGGTCTATATTCCTGATCTGAACATGAATATGGTCGAAAGATTAAAGATGTAGAGATATGCCAAACCTTAGAGTTCATCTAGCCTAATACCCCTTAGTTTATGAATGATAAAAAAAAAAAGTTATCTCCTCCACATCACGACTTTCCCCAGTTCAGTTTTGATTTATCATGGGTTGGCATAAGAAATTAAATGGCAATTTAGAGGGAGTTTTGTGGAAGCAACAGGCCAGCAGACAAAGATTAGGAATTCAGAACTGCTAAATATGTGCATAATATTGTATAATATAAACACTAATTTTACCACGATGAAAAATAAAAAGTAAACATTAAGACTAAAAAGCAGAGAAGAAAAATTTTATGTAGATTTTCCAAATTGCAGGGGTACTATGCCCTTAACCCCTGTGATATAGCAGGGATAACTATACATGTTTTATATATATATATATATATATATATATATATATATATATATATATATATATATATATATATATATATATATGTGTGTGTGTGTGTGTGTGTGTGTGTGTGTGTGTGCACCTATGTGTATATACACTGTACATATATACAACATACATATAGCACACATGTGTATGGTGTGTACAATGCATGCATAGATAAACATAAACAGATATACATATACACACATATAAATATAGATATATCTATAGAGCTATGCATATATATAGACTTCTATGTTTATATGGGGATACATGTAATATACTTGCATGTAGGCATACATAGGCACGTGTACACATTTGGGATGTAGATTAACTTTTTTTTTCCCACAATGACATGTTTCCCTCTTGAAATTAAAACTAGCCATTTTAAGGAGCTTTAATCAGCTCCAAATTCTCACATCCTACAATCCCCCTACTTTCTGGATTAAGCCGGTGGTTGGTTTAATTCCCTTCATCTTTAACAGCTTTTTTAGGTCTCACTACCCACTCCCTACCTGCAGGCAGACTCTCTGCAGAGGCTGAAACCTGGGAGTTCCAAATACCTCCTCATGTACCAGTGCTATAAGACAGGATCCCATACATGGGCTGTTTAGACATTTTGCAGAAACGTTGACTTTTCTTTCCCATTTACTTGACTTGTATATGTTTAGCATAGATCATACTTTTTTCTATAAACACTGTCAATATTCTTCTCTTACTTTTTGGGGGGGAAGGGCTATGGTTGTTTTGGTCATTTCAGGTAACGATCCCCGATGCTGCCTGTGGAACACAGAAGTCTGGGCAATGTTAGAACTGTCGTTTTTTGCTTGCTTGCTTGCTTTTTTCGGGCGGGAAGTGACTGCAACATTAACACTATCCAGAAGTGAGTGGTGATAAACTTTGGCGCTGCTACAAAAAGGCTTAGCCAGGCAGAGTGACATGGAAACTTGTGGGATACATTCTGCAGTCCAGGGGAGAAACCCTCATGAACTCAAAACAAACCAGTTCAAATAAACCTTGCCCCTTGCCATCTATAAACAGTAAGTTTGAGGAAGAATATACTTGCCCTGACAGGAACTATGGAATGAGATGAGTGAGACTTTTTTCCTTCCTTCCCCGCCCCCCATCTTTTAAAAAATAAAGACATGGTATGTTTTGGGGCTTTCTTATAAATGCATTTTAAATATCCATAAAATTTTAATCGGCTCAGTTCTATTCAGCCATGACTACTTTCTGGAATTCTTCTGGGGAGAGTTTCCTGTTGTTATCCTAAGATTCTGGCAGCTTAATGGAGTCTATATGTCAGCAAACACCATTTTTAAAATCTGAGGATAAACTTACAAGAAGAAATAAGAACCTTGCCAGGCTGACTTCAGATGTTGAGGTGCCATTCATGACTAAACTTGACTCAGTTTGACGTGGCTGCTCCGAGAAGTACCCATGACCCCATGAAATACAGCCCCTAGAAGTAATGTTCATCAATCGACCTTCTGGCTTGAAATATAATCTGGTTAATGGATTTACCTGCTTCACATAACAGGTATTGGATGGAATACCCAATCTGAAAATCACTGCACAGAGAACTCATTCTCATCAATTCTCCATCCCAAAGTGTTTTGGAATTGGGATCTAATATTTTTATGCTTTCCTAAGAGAAAGTGATTTCTTTGTTTCCTTTATAAGGGAAAGTGAACCTTCCAGCAAATCATGGCATATCACATAGGTCCGTGCTGCCATGTTTTTCAAGAGAAATAGCCTGAATATTCTCAAACTTAAACCAAACTCCTTTTAATGAGTTCAGGGGGATCAGAGTATTTGCTTTGGCCGGCAAGATATTTGTAGTTCATGGGCTTAGTTGATTCAGGCACAAATCAGCAGCAGGAGAAGGCATTAGCTCTGCTCCACATTTCTGCTCAGCAAGTTTGATGGCCAAGTTCAAAGCCAGGTACTTTAGAAAAACAAAAACTGACAACCCAAGAATCATGGCCTTATGGAACAGTCAGTGTCATCCTTTATGAAACAAATATTTAAATAGAGCTAAAAGAAAAATCTTCTTGATTATTTGAATTTAGTTCAAATTATTTAGACTAAGATATTGGTTGTTTCAAAAGTCCAAAGAAATTTGAACTCTCTTCATAAATTTCAGTAGGAGAGTAGTTCTCCATCTGCCACGTAATCAAATTCTCAAAGGTACTAAAAGACATGTAGCATAAACCTTTCTTTAAATGCATGGGAAGTACTTCAGCAAAACAATACTAACAATATTGAGTGTGTTACACTTCATCTTAATTCTGATGAAAATCTAAAAGTTTAGATATGAGAGATTTTAGACCTTGTCCAGTGAATAAAATACTAACATCACAGAATAAGAAAATCAGTCATGGGGAACTTGTGACTTGCTCATACTTAGGGAAGTAGATTGGGAGTGGCAGATTCAAAACTAGTTAAGAGTCCTTAAATTTGCTAGTCTTCTGAGGGGAAATCATTATTAATGATAGGAGCCCAGGAAATTGAGGTCAGGACCAAATAGTGCCAGATCTCTCTTACAAGAGAGAAGGAGGAGGTAGAATATGATTTTGGCAGAGAATCCCAAATCAAGAAGTGAGACTGGAAAAGAGAAGAGGGCACCATATTCTATGAAAAAATATTATGTATCATGAGATAACCAACATACAAACCTAGAAGAAGAGAATAACTTCACAAGTAAAAACTGTGCCTCAAAAAAGGGAGGGGAGTGCTTGCTTGTCCCACAGAACTAGAAGAGTATCTGAAAAAAAGCAAAGCTAACAATTTAAATGTGTGTGTGTGTGTGTGTGTGTGTGTGTGTGTGTGTGTGTGTGTGTGTAAAACATTATCAGGTGAAAAAAGCATTTTCAAGGAAAAAAAATTGGGGAAATAAACAGATTAGAACAAAAGAAAAAAATATTTATCCAAGTATTGTATCTGAAAATTAAAATAAAGAAAATTAAAGTCAATGACTCGATTAGCAATAAATGTTAGAGAAAAAAATCAATTTTCTTTTAAATAGAAGAAGAAAAATGTAAGGTGTCTATTATGAAAAACAACTGATCAATAGATCAGGGGAAGAGAATTTTAAAATAATCAGACTCTTCAAAGACTACAGCCAAAAAAGAAGATATGGATACCATATTTCAAAAAGCGATATATGAAAAGTGCCTGGATCTGTTAAAAACAACGAACAAAGCAAAAATAGAGATACTCTACCAGTCAACTCCTAAAAGAAATAGAATCAAATAAAAACTTCCAGAAATGTCATAGTCAAAATCCTTCCATCATAAAACCTTCCACATAAAAGAAAGGGAAAAAAATAAACTTTAACACAGAGTTCAAATAGTAAACTATAGAGTCAGTGTCACACAAAACCTAAAAATCACTACAAATAAAATCAAAAATTAAATAAAGAGTCCATTCAAAATCGAATCAAAAGAAAAATATTCAAATAGGATATTCCAAAATGCAAAAGAAAAATGTTTTAAATGAAGTATATCTTAGTACACAAGTTTGAGTATGATTGTATAAGTGGGGAAAAGGGGGCTTTTTGTAGAACAGAGATCTTTAATCACAACTGATAGAAAGACTACACTGAGTAGAACTGAAATATAAAGACAAATGTCAAGGCAAACTTAGAAAAATAAGCATAGAACAATTAATTGGAAAGGCCTCAACAATAATGAAATGCTTAAATTCTAATATGGAGGAAAGAGATTCAGAATACTATTTTTTTCCCAAAGGTTATAGAGGAAGTTAAATATAAGTCAATCTGAGAGACCACAGTAATTTTATTCTGCTTTATTGTTTTTAAGTGAGGGAAAAAAATCAAGATAGAAAGGAATACACTGAGGTGAAAATGGGGGAGGGGGAAATGATATTTTCTAATTGGAGTTTCCTAATTTGAATGAATGAGAAGAAAAGCATACAAACATGAAGGAAGAAGTAGAGAAAATAGGCATCATATGAATTCCACTTTTCTGTGAACCAGACAAAGGAGGATTGAACACATACACACACACAGACACACACAGAGGAGGGGGCTGCAGAAGGGAGGGAGAGAAACAGGGGGGGGAGAGGGAGATAGAGACAGAGAGAGAGACAGATAAAGAGAGAGAGAGAGAGAGAGAGAGAGAGAGAGAGAGAGAGAGAGAGAGAGAGAGAGAGAGAGAGAGAGAGAGAGAGATAAGAAGAAAAAGAAGGAGAAGGAAGGAAGGGAAGGAGAGGGAGAGAGAGATACAGAAACAGAAAGAGGGAGGGAGGGGGAGAGAGAGAATATATAGTAAACTCAATAGGGAAATAGATAGGTACAGAGAATATAGAGAGGGGTTTTAAAGAAAGAGGTAGAGTTGAGATTAGAATAGTTACAAGCAAAACAAAATTTACTTTCAGAGGATAAATCATAAAAGAAGAGACTTAAATAAAGAGAGTCAAACCCAATGATTAGGATCCGAGTGAGAGGAATAAAGAGAAGAAACAGATTGTTTCAATTATAGATCACTAATGTTGGCATATTTATTCTTTTTTTAAACCATCTTTTATGGTGAAGCGCAAAGGGTTGGGGGAAGAAAAATATAAATGGGAAATGCATAATTAATGCTTATAGCTGTGAATATAATTACAAAATTGAAGAGAGTAGCAGAATGGTTTAGAAAGTAAAACTTAATAATATAGTAATTAAAAGACATACTTAAAATAAGAAAGATAAAATGAGGGGCTGGAGCATAATCTACTATGCTTCAGGTAAATATAAGAAAAGCAAAAATACAATCATGATATCAAACTAGGCCATAAAACAAAAATAAATATGATAAAAAATAAACAAGGAAATTAGATTATACCTAAAGACAGCATATAACATGGTATAAATAATATGTCTGTATATATATAAATAATATATAGTAATATATATAATTATATATATATATATAGCATTGAATGGCAGTATCTAAATGCTTAAAGAAAAAGTCAATTACAATACAGGCAAAAGCACAAATGCTCAAAAGATAATATCTGGGAATCTCAATATATCCCTTTTATAGATAAGTATAAGAAGATAAATAAGAATATAATCAAGAACATGGATAGAAAAGAATTTAAGAAAAGATATGATAGATGTCTGGTGATTATGGAACAGGAAAAGAATGAGCAGAAAGATAAATAACATCAATATAGATTATAAATCTTTGGTGACTATTGAATAGAAATACAAAGGAGTATACACACATTCACATATATGTATATGTATGGACACATGTGTGTTGTATGTTCACTCATTGTAACATGCCCTCCTGGCAGTTATTATTACCAGTCTGTCCTAGGCCCAACAGAGTACCTTTGATCACTGACCTTTGCAGTGTCAATTCTACCCGGCTCGCCTTCTCTGAGGCCTTCAAAGGTCTCTGGCCATGATCTCTTGAATCTATAGTTTAATAACTGGTAGCGCACTCAAGAACAGCCATGTGTAATCTTAAAAGCCTTTATTATACCTACTCACATAATGCCCTGACATAATGCCCTGACTTGTCAGTTCCCTAGTGAACACCTGGTCAGAAGACACATGTGTTCACTACCAAACTCCTTACCTCTCTGGGCTTAGCTTGGCTACCCCAGGCTAGAGAGTGACTGCTGTCTGCAGTGGGCTTATAAAGGGCCTGTGAGGTCACACACACAGCCAATCAGCAAGAGAGCTGTCACCCATTACTAAGCTATCTCAATATGGCCAGGATCCCACCCACAGGGAAGTCCTATATCCACAGAGATTACTTCTGGGCCACTCAAATCTCCTGTTGTGCTGTGGCAGCCCATTTAAAGGACCCTTACAATTCCCTTCTCTTGTTTTGCAGGAACTGCATCCTTACAATTTTTTAATTCTTTTGATTTTGCATTTTTAAGTTATTTTGATTTTACATTTTGATTTTATATTTTTAAATTATTTTGGTTTTATATTTTTAAATTATTTCTGTTTTACATTTTAAAATTCTTTGCATTTTATCTTACCAATGCACTTCGGGCATACACAGAAAGTGTAGCTAGGTGACAGACGGACTAACTTTTGTCTGACTTTTGTTCATCTTTTTGACAACAACTTTGTTTCCACTGTGATGTGGAAAGGCCTGGATGGCATTTGGAAAGGCCCAAGTTGGGCCCCGGGTACATTCTTTCCTAGGTACAGATCCAGCAGCAGAGTTCATCCCACCAGAGACATTTGTAACCTGGGATCCACGAGAAGGACCAGACAACAGCCCAGAGGGACCAGCCAGATGTCCGCAGCCCTCCAGACGCTGAGGGAAGCAATGTCCCCCCTGACCGCAACACCAGAGACAGCAGACAGTTCCAGTGTAGCAGCTGAAATGGACTTGGGTGATACACAATATAAAGACTGTAAATGGACAATGGGCCTGCTTGCTCCTCCCGTGGCTACTTGCCATATGGTGGCCTGGGGAGAGGCTTTGCCCTTGAAGGACTATGATTTTAAATTAGTGGGTGAAAAACCAACGCACCCACCCGCCATTGTTATTGAGACACAGTTTCTGGACATGACTTTACTTATGTGCACCTGTGAAACTAGAATTGCTGTAGGATTTGAAAAGTGCAATAGAGAATTGTGATAAGCTAGAATTGTTCTAGAACTGTGATAAATGTAACTAGAATTGTGACAACCTACCTCACTGATATTTAATTGTTAATTAAAATTGTGATGTTTTACCTTGTTGACTTCCCACCTCAGTGCTGACATCCTACCTCATTGGCATCCAACCTCTTTGGCTTATTATCTCCTTGAGTATGACTTTGATGAATGGGTTGAACACTTGGGCCACTGTTGAGCCTGGTTCTCATTGTCATACTTCTGTTTACTGATCTGCTGCTTTGTACCTCCTTGGGCATAACACTCTGTCATCTCATGGATCAAGTGAACTACAGCTGGTGCTAAAAGTTTAGCTTGATGAGATGTGCGGTGCCTGCAAAACAAGAGAAGGGAATTGTAAGGGCCCTTTAAATGGGCGGTGCCACAGTGCAATGGGAGATTTGAGTGGCCCAGAAGTAATCTCTGTGGATATAGGACTGCCCTGTGGGTGGTATCTTGGCCATATTGAGATAGCTTCGTAATGGGTGACGATTCTCTTGCTGATTGGCTGTGTGTGTGACCTCATAGGCCCTTTATAAGCCCACTGCAGACAGCAGTCACTCTCTTTAACCTGGCTCCCTAACCTGGAGTAGCTGAGCCAAGCTGATGGATAGCCGAGAGGTAAGGAGTTTGGTAGTGAACATGTGTGTCTTCTGACCAGGTGTTCACTAGGGAACCAACAAGTCAGGGCATCAAGACAGGGCATTATGTGAGTAGGTATAATAAAGGCTTTTAAGATTACACATGGCTGTTCTTGAGTGCGCTACTGGTTATTAAGCTATAGATTCAAGAGATCGTGGCCAGAGACCTTTGAAGGCCTCCCTCAGAGGAGGCGAGCCAGGTAGAGTTGACACTGCAAAGGTCAGTGATCAAAGGTACTCTGTTGGGCCTAGGACAGACTAGTAATAGTAACTGCTAGGAAGGCATGTTACAACTCATATATACATACATACATTTTATACATATACAACACAGAAAAACTGAGATTTTAAGTACATTCTTTGCTGACTGAAGCATAACAAAAGTCCTATTCTGTAAATGGCCTTTGAAGAAAGGATTTGTACTTAAAGGTTAAAGAAGGGGATAGTCTCTAACAAGTACCCTAGAATTTTGGAGGGCTTATTCTCAGAGGCTCAGTGAAAAGGTAGGTGCGATTTCATGGAATATAATGGCACAGATGTCAGGCCAAGAAGAATAAAGGTGAACAAAATGACAGAAAAATAATTCTAGCAAAGAAGAAAATGAAGAGCTATCTTAAAAAAAAAAAAAAAAAAAAAAAGAACAATGAGGTTACACAGGATCTCAGCAACCAGACTGAAAAAAAAAAAAAAAAATATATATATATATATATATATATATATATATATATACATATATATATATAAACATGAAGATTATCCAAATAAAGATAGGAAATAGAAGATATGTATAAAAGAGCTACACAGCTCTCTAAGAATGGGATCATGTGATAATGTACAAAATGAGTAAGACTGGAAGGAAAGAGTTAACACAAAGGGCCTCTAGAAGGAAAGACCATGATAAGAAAACTGACAACTATAGTTTGGGGTAGATGAAAGAATAACTGACCACAGAAAGACTTTACCTCCAGCTTCTATATCTCCTCTTAATTCTAGTGCCTTCTATCTCTTCATTATTTCCTCTATAGCCTATGTATAGATTGCCTGCATTTATTTGTTTGTCTTTCCTATTAACTTGAGAGGACAATTTTTGTTTCTCTTTTTGTATTCCCAGTGCTTAGAATAATGCCCACCATATTGTTTGCCCTTTATGCTCAGAGAGAATCAAAATAATATCACTCTATTCTGTCATATATTAGGTACTTAATAAATGTTTATTGACTGATTGACTTCACATTCCTTATTTTGTATCTGTTTCCTTTGCCAAGAAAAATGATCATTGCATTGGACAGATCATAGCAAAACTGGCTAACAAGGAATTAAAGGTAAGCAGAAAACAAAGAAGGGAATATCCAACTGTTCTTGATGAGCTCAAGTCACCAAGGCCATAAATTAAATTATATCCCATAGATATAAAGGACAGATATAATTTCAACCAATTTGGGAAAGAATTGTAGCAATAAATACTATAGGACTAGAAAAGAATAACTATTACTCCCTTTTTTAGGAGGAGAAAATAGAATAGGCACATGCAAGAGCAGTGAACCTAAGTTCACATCATTACAAAATTCTAAAACATATCATTAAAAGAATGGCTAGAGGACATGTAAAGAAAGGAAATCATAATAACAAAGAACTATGATGACTTTTTCAAGACAGGTGATGTCAGAATAACTATCTCCTTTTATATGAGGATTATTAGAATGCTAGACAAAAGGAATGTTTAGCTACTTGGATTCTAGGAAAGCATTTAGCAAAGTTTTGTGTTATTATAATTCTTTTAAATATAGAAAGCTGACAGTTAGATGGTGACACAATTAGGGAGGATTTAGAATGAATTGCATAACCAGATCTAAAGAAAAGTTATTAATAATGGGATATCAGCTTGGAAGGAGGTAGACAATGGAGGGCTCCCTTGTTGAGTCACGTTTTCATTAATCATTCAGATAAAACATAGATGACATACTTATCAAATTTACAATTTGGAAGTTCAGCTAAAACAGTTGATAATTGATTCAGAATTCAAAAAATCTCCAAGCATAGAATATTGGGCAAAATCCAATAAAGACATAAATTTCACCAAATTGATACAAATATAAAAATCTAATGCTTTGTTTAATGAAAAAAAAAAACCTTCCTAGGCATTAAAACAATAGAGGTATGGCTTGACAGGAAAATATTTGAGGAGTGGATTATAAAATTAATGAGAGCCAGGAGTATTTATATGGAAGCCAATAAAGTTAATGCAACCTTGGACTACATTAAGAGGGGCATGGCAATAGAACTGGAGTCATGATAGTTTCATTGTTCTCTTCCATGGCCAGACCATATTTGGAACACTATATTCAGTTATGGGCACTCCATTTTAGGAAGGGCATTAATAAGTTGGAGCACATCCAGAGGAGAATAAACAGCATGGCCTTAAGTTCAAGCCACATAAAGTTCAGTTGGAGAAAATAGGACTTTTTAGCTAGGAGGAGAGAACTCCTTCCTGGTAGGATGAGGGAAATGGGGTGCTATAGTTATTTTCAAATATTTGAAAGGCTGTCGGGTGGAAGAGGGATGAGGTCTATTCCGCTTGGCCCTAAAGGGTAGAACTCAAAACAACAGATAGAAGTTGCAAAGAAAAAGATTTAATCTTACTATAAGGAAAAACTTCCTAACAACTAGAGCTATTCAAATAGTTCTCCCTGAGAGAGGAGGAAGAGAAAGAGAGAAAGAAAAAGAGACAGATTCGTATGGGTATTTTTTCATCCATGAGTTTTCTGAAAACATGACTGACTTATTGGAGTGATTTAAGCATAATCTTGCCTGTAAAGGGAAAAGAGAGAGGAAGGGGGGAAATAAGATAATTTTTGAGTGTCTCTCTTATTGTTTGATTCTACTTTAAGTGAGAGAAGAGAGTCTTTTTTATAATAGAAATATACTGTGATCCAGCTTAATCCACTTTGTATCACATAACAATACAATTTCAGGAATTAGACATCCTCTTAATGAAAAGTATAAATCTTCAACAGTCATTTCTAGGAAATCTGGATATTGTCTTAGGACATGGGGGCTGATGTGTGACAACCTACATATGGCCAATGTGATTGCCAGGGTTTTGAATAGCAGACAATAAACTTGCTAATATAATTGATGCAACTTAATGGGAGGTGACAATATAAATCAAAGAGTTAACAGTTGAATCTGAAGAAACAAGAACTGAGGTGGTACAATTTTTTTAGGTTGAATACGTTAAAGTTCTCAGCTGAATTTTCTGTCTGTTCAGAAGTTTGAGTAACAAGAAATCTGCTATAAAAAGATGAATAAAAACCTTACTAAATTAACCATAATCCTTAGCATCTCTAATTCATAGCAACTGGATGATTAGGCAAAGAGTTATCTCAATGGTGATTTCAGAGTCATGTCCAATTTCCAGCTGATTCTGTTGATTAGAGATAGACAATGCTCAGAAATATTTTTTAAAATATCATTTCTCTTTAAATATGTTATTCCGGAATGGTGAAATGTTAGCTTTATATGTAAATGGATATATAAATATATTCATATTTTTAAAGGAGGCTTTTTATTAAAAGATAATTGTATTTTGAGTTTCATAAAAGAGCAAAGAATTCATCTTAATGGATTCAGAGACATATAATACATTCTAATTTGAAGAATTATTTTTTTAATCTTTTTTCATGAATACTGGTAAAAATAAAATCATTTCCAAAAAGGGCCATAGTTTATATGCATGAGCATACTGCTGTGAAATAACTGGGGAGTGTGTGTGTGGTCATCAGTTTTTCTTGTTTAAATGTTCCAAAATTGTGAATTTTAAGAAACTGAATCTGATTCAGTTCTTTTAATCTATATAGTCACTTTTACAAAGATCAAATGATGAATTGATACTTTCAGTATGGACATATATACTGTAATACACACATGTACATATATATACATATATATACACATACATATATACATTTGTATTTAGAATACATAACATATAAATTTTGGCCATTTCTCTAATTTCATTATTGAAGGGAACTCCAAATGAGAAAATTTATCCCGCTAATGAAACATGACATTTGTTGTGCAAGTGTAAAGCACAGAGAGATCAACCAGAGTTATAACTAATATATGTCAGAAGCAGGTAGCATCTGAATCTAAGTCTTCCAAGCACACTAACTAGTTGACTTAGTAATTCTCCCTTTCCTTCTCCTTTTCCCTTTCTTTCTCCCTTTGCCTCTCCCTCTCACTTTCTCTCTCTCTCTCTTCCTCTTCCTCTCCCTCCTCCTCTCCCCCTTTCTTTCTCATCCCTTTCTCCCTCTCCCTCTCTTCTTCTTTCTCTCCCTCTCTCTCTCTTTAATAATAGTTAGATCATGTTAAGCCTTCACACATTTCTTTAAATCAAATTCAACATTAATATAAATTCTATTAATTAACAAGAAATAATGATAATTCTTGTCAAGGAATAATTAAAATCTAAAACAAACCAACCTTCTACCTATCTATCTACAGAGATATAGAGATAGAGATATTCTCCATTCAGATTGAAGAAAAATAAAATAAAATATTATTTGCCTGATCATACCACCAAACATTCCTGCCCACCCCCTTCTTAGTGAGTTTTTATAAAGGCCTTTCTTTTTTTAAATCTTTACTTTTAAAAATGGGGGGATGTTTCTATATTTCAAACTAGGAGAACAACAAAGTCAGAATGCCTGTAAAAATCATTCTAATACTTTAACTTTACAAATTATGAAACTCATTCCTTTGGAGGTAAAAAGACTTACCCAAACTCCCATATCTAGTTAAAATCAAGGTCTCCTGAATTTAAATCTAATCTGCATTCCATTATACCACACTAACTCTCTCATCCAAGTCCACGGAGTCTTTTTAAACCTCTTATGTGTTTAAGAAGGATATGCATTGTTCATATAATCCTAAAAATAAGAATCATGAAAATATCATTTTCTTTTTAAATAGCTTTTTATTTTTCCAAATACATGCAGAGATAGTTTTCAACATTCACTTTTGCAAAACCTCAAGTTCCAAATTTTTCTCCCTCCTTCCCCCACCTTCCCCCACAGCAAATTATCCAATATAGATTAAACATGTGCAAGTCTTCTAAACATTTTTCCATATTTGTCATGCTGTGCAAGAAAAATTAGATCAAAAGGAAAAAAATTAGAAAGAAGAAAAAAAAACAAGCAAACAAGACAACCAAAAAGATGAAAATACTATGCTTTAATCTACATTCAGACTTCATAGTTCTTTCTCTGGATACCGGTATCTCTTTTTACCACAAATATTTTGGAATTGCCCTGAATCACCTCATTATTGAAAAGATTCAAGTCCGTCACAATTGATCATCATATAATCTTGCTGTTACTGTGTACAATGTCTCCTGGTTCTGCTCATTTCACTCATCATTAGTTCATTAAGTCTTTCCAGGCTTTTCTGAAATGAGCCTATTCACTATTTCTTATAGAACATTACATTCATATACCATAATATATTCAGCCATTCCCCAAGAAAATGCTATTTTTCTTAATGCAAAAATAATGTATATTTAGCATTTCAATAGGTTTTGAAATCTTGCTATTTTTCATGAGTACTGAATTGTTGTCCCCTTACAATGGCAGGAATCTCTGAGCATAAATTATACTAGATGGGTCATTAATACATGGAGAAATGAATGGGATCATCCAAAATCTCTGTATTTTCAGCAGAAAATACTGAAACCATAGAGAGATAAATGATATTCAATAAAAGAAACCAAGAATACAGTTAAAAAACACATGAACTTCTTAGAAATGTTCTCAGCATTGACAAGACAAGTATCTTCCTTAGTCTCTTCTCACACAAAAATAAAGGAGAGAGAAGGGAAAAGAAGAAAAGGCAAAAGAGAGAGAAGAGAGATAAAGGAAATAGTACAAAGACAAGCCACTTTTTCATTAGAACAGAGTCGGGTCAATGCTCCTTACTCCCAACATTCAGGTTGTTCAGGTATGTACCATCTGTGAGAAAAACTGGTGATTATCATAAGCTAATAAGTTTATGGTATTTGTGACATCAATAATGAAAACAATATGAGATGCTGAAAGATTTTCATCAATACATAAGAGAGTTAAGCTTAGGCTAAAGCATTTTGAAATTTCCTTCTTATTTGGTTCCTTCTCAGATCACACAAAATTCTGGGATCTGTGTTTTTTGTGTCACTTTTTTTTTTTTCAATTATACAGTTAGGTTTAGAAGAAAGAGACTTTGATGTTAAAAAAAGAATAAACCCTGGATTTTAATCTCATGACCCTAAGCACATTTTTAGATCTTAGGTTCCTGATCTGTTAAAAAAAAAAAAAATCCCCTGTTCTCTGTTTCCTTCTAGTTCTAAAAAGTATTTTGTTGTTTTTGACACTTAGTTATATCTAACTCTTCATGACCTCACTAGGAGTTTTCTGGGCAAAGATATTGGAGTGGTTTGTCATTTCCTTCTCCAGCCCATTTTACAGATAAGGAAAGTGAGGCAAACAGGATTAAGTGACTTGTCCAAGGCAATAAGTATCTGAGGCCAGATTTGAACTAAGAAAGATGAATCATCCTGACTCCACGCCCAGTGCTCTAGCCACAGTGTCACTTAGCTGGACATCTAAATAGTACTATCCATTGATATCAAAGCTGTTATTGAAATTCTAGTTTCCAAATATTACCTACAACAATATTATCTTCCCTTAATCCTCAAAATGCATTATTAGGATTATGAAACATCATAAATCCACAGACTGGCTAAATTATTCAATAAAAAAGGAATATTATTTCTCATTTTTTGATCAGCTAATGGTTAAAAATCAGTGACTTACACACTTTATTATCTCAGCTTTTTCTGACTTTCTTTATATTTCTGATCTTAGTATTTTAACATTTCATTTCTTGGACATCCATTTCCTGGCAAGAAAGCTACACTTCAAAGCTTTGTTGTGCCCTCAGCACAGCAATTGTTTTCCCAAAATAGCACTGGCAGGCAGGCACATTGTCACAAATTTGTTTGGTAACTTCGGACCTGGGCTCACTAAAAGCACCATATAAAGTTTTCCAATTTGAAATTTGGGTTTTGTATTTGGGCCCCATGGCGCGTCCTTAATAATGTAGTCATGCAGAGCTTTGTGCTTCCTCAGTACTAATTTAAACCATGTCAGGATTCTTGCAACATGATTGACAATTGCCAAAATTAGTAGCCAAAAAAACTGTCATCCCATTAAATTGTGAGCAGAATGCATGAATTTCTACTCAAGAATCTCTCTCTCTCTCTCTCTCTCTCTCTCTCTCTCTCTCTCTCTCTCTCTCTCACACCACACACACACACACACACACACACACACACACACACACACACACACATAGACACACACATCAGTGGATGATTTCCAAGCATCTAACATATATTTGACTGAAACAAACTGGAATAGACCACACACAAAATACTAAATTGACTAAATAAGTCAGATGCATGACCATCAGCCACTCTAGTATAGAGAATGTTTACATTTTAGGGGGAAAAAATAAATCAAAGCATAATCTTCCCCCTAAAGTGATTCCTTATTGAGGATCCTGCTCTGAACAGAACGGGAGGCCATGGGGAGTTGTGTCTATCTCTGGGGCCCCACATGTTTTCCCTCTTTTTCTGGGACATACTCCGTGACTGATTAAGTGTGGCTCTATTTCCCAGTAAATCCATACACTGTAAAGGGGAGGAAGAGACAGTGAGTTAGATTTACATCCTCCTTTGAAGAGCCTCAGAAATCTTTGAATACTTTGAAAACAGACAAGGTTTCTGGTTTTTAAGATCATTCAAAAGCCCACCCCCATCCTACTCCCCAACACACACACACACACACACACACACACACACACACACACACACACACACACACACACTCCAGAGCTGAACTTAATGCATGGATAATTGCTTTTTCTTCTGGAAGAGAATAACTAGAACTCCCAAGGCTTTAGCCCTGAAACAGGTATCAGAACTTCTCTATCTCAACCATCCAGACAATTACTGCCCATGTTTCAAGGACCAATTTAAATTTCCTATTTTCCATGAAGCCTCAATGACATATACACCTAGGAAATGTAATGATTACCTCCTCTTTTCTGCTCTCATTGTCTTTTTCAAAAATGAGCTTTGTTAATGCCCTATGTTTCTACAACTGGTCAATAGTTTCTGGAAAAGCATGGGGAATGAGGATGGGGGTCAATATGACAGAATATAGATTAGCAAATCAAGCCGAGCTTCCCCAACATTGTCTTTCAGTCAACTTTAAGATGATTCTTCAAATCAAATTTTGGAAACAGCAAAGCCCAAAACAAGAGTCATCATGGAATATTTTTCTAGCCCAAGACTAGGCTGGCCCAAAAGACCAAGGACACCTAACTGAGCATGACAGGAACATCTGGAAAATGACTGGTAAAATATCAGCAATAGGAGCTTTGGGAGCTCTTAGCTTAGAGACAAGAAGGGGGTCAGACAACTGACAAGAAAGAGATTACTGGGGATCTTTTGTGGACACAAGATGCAACTGGTGCTAACTGTCAATTCTATTGCCCATATATAGTTCTGGGTTTCAATTCAGGGGAGAGAGAAGCATTTGTGGTCAGCCAAAAGGAAAAAGGACCCTAGTAAGAGAGGAATATTAACACTTAGGCAACACTAAGGGAAAGTAGCAGACCAAGAAGAGTATTACTACTTGTAGAGAGTCACAAACAGTGGGGAAACTTTGGGTGAGGTATAAGAACCTTCAGCCCAGAGGGAACCTGCTAAAAATTTCTGGTTTGGCTCCCCATCTCTCCTAAGGGCTCTCAACCTTCCTAAGAAATCAGGGAGTTGTGACAACCTGCATTGTGATTGAAACAGAGTGGTACCAGGTGAAAGAATGATACCAGGTGGCAAACTACGTACAACAGCAAATTGTTTATGTGGTCCCACATGCACAGTATAAACTTAGAGCATGTGTATTAGGGTATATAAAGGAGGAAGATCTAAGAATAAATGGACTCCATATTTTAACTATCTTCAGGAGTCTCATCACTCCTCACTAAGATGGTATATTTTTTCACCCCAGCATGGGGACTCTAGAAAGCACAGTATGTTTTGTCACTCCAATTTGGGGGATCTAGAAAGCAGGATACAACAACTATGGTGCCTGGGTAAAGATCAGAGTGCAGATCAGAAGTGACCACACCCTCACCAAACCTTGGTATCACCAAAAACTTACTGAAAACAGAAGGACCAAAAAAAAAAAAAAAAAAAAAAAAAACCTGAACAATGCCTCATCAGCCTTAGATGACCAGAGCCCAACTTTAGAACAAAGTCCCAAATCAAAGAAGTAGACTGGAAAAAAAAATTAGCAAATAAAAAAAATTGTGGCTATAATAAGTTACAGCAATGGAAAGGGAAGATCAAGACATAAAATTAGAAGACAACAATGTGAAAATTGGCTACAAACAAAGCCTCAAGAAAATGATAATTGAATTCAAGTCCAACAAAAAATTCCTACAAGAGTTAAGAAAGAGAAAAAATTGGGGACAGAAATGAGATTGATAAAAGAAATTTACAGGGGGGAAATTAACTGCTTGGTAAAAGAGAAAAGAATCCTTAAAAATTAAAATTGGGCAAGTGAAAGCCAATGAATCTATGAGACATCAAGAAAAAACCAAATCTGAGAAATGGAAGAAAATGTGAATTATCTCACTGTATAAAACAACAAAAATAACTGAACTGGAAAATAGATTAAGGAAAAATAATTTTGGAATTATTGGACTATATGAAAACTGTGATTAAAAAGTAGAGCATAGACATTATATTTCAAGAAATTAAAAAGGAAAACTGACCCCAATACCTTAGATCTAGAAGGTAAAATAAAAATTGAAAGAATATGTCAATCACCTTCTAAAAGAAATAGCAAAATGGAAATCCACAGGAATGTTATAATCAAATCCCAGAGCTCCCAGGTCAAGGAGAAAGTACAGCAAGCAGCCAAAAAGAAATAATTCAAATATTGTGGAGCCACAGCCAAGTGACATTTTAAGATTTAGCAGCTTCCACATTAAAGGAGTTGAAGACTTGGAATACAATGTTCCAGAAGGTAAAGGGGCTAGGATTACAACTTAAGATAACCTACCCAGAAAAACTGAATTTAATCCTTCAGGGGCAAAAGTGGATATATAGTGAAATAAGGTTTTCAGATATTACAGATGAAAAAATAAGAGTCGAATAGAAGATTTGATATTCAATCATAAGACTCAAGAGAAGCATAGAAAGGTAAACATGAAAGAGTAATCATAAGGAATTCAAGGTTATACCATTTACATTCTATCTTAATCATTATTAGGATAACTAGAATGGGTCCATATAGGTAGAAAACAAGAGTTGATTATGTTGTGATAATTTTTTAAAAATGAAGTCCTGTGAAAAAGGGATGATTTGGGAGAAGGGGAAAAGGAGTGGGGAGAATTTTCTTACATGGAAGATGTGTGGAAGGAATAGCTTCTAAAGTAAATGAGGCAGTGGGGGACAATCCTTGAATCCTTGAATATATACACACACACTCAGTTAAGTATAGAAACTTCTTCTATCCAACAGAGAAATAGACAATAAAAAATATGTGGAGAGATGATAAAAACGGAATGTGTATTAAAGGAGGCAGTGGACAGAAGCAAAATAAGATTTTTGAAAAAGATGGGGAGTAAACAAACAGAAGAAATAGAATAGAGGTGTATACACAATAATCATAACTGTGAGTTTAAATGAGTTCACCCATAAAATTGAAGCAGAACATAGTTGGATTACAAATAAGACTCCAATAACATGTTGTTTACAAGAGACACAATTAAGGTATTGATGCGTGGTTTTTTTGTTTGTAGATGATTGTGCACTCAATGTAATCTCTGAAACTGAGAAGCAACAAAGTATGATCTGATCAGCTACAATCAGACACACTGTAACTCGACTCATTATCAAATACATAGGGAACTAAGTCAAATTTATAAAACTTAAGAGCCATTACCCCATTGATAAATGGTCAAAGAATATGAACAGGAAGTTTTCAGAAGAAGAAATATAAACTCTCTACAATCATATAAAAAAATGCTCTAAACCACTATTAATTAGAGAAAGGCAAATTAAAACAACTCTGAGGTGCCACTTCACATCTATCAGAAATGACAGATGTTAGATGGGATAAGGAAAAAGGAGGTACATTAATAAATTCCTGGTAAAGTAGTGAACTGGTCCAATAATTCTAGAAAACAATTTGCAACTATGCCCAAAGGATTATAAATCTGTACATTATCTTTTGACCAACAATGCCATTATTAGCTCCATATCTCAAAGAGGTCAAAGAAAAAAGAACAAGACCTATTGTAGCAGATTTTTTGGAGGTACAAGTTGAGGAAAAGTTAATCAATTGAGGAATAACTAAACAAGTTGTGGTGTATTATTATGATGGAGCTCTATTGTACCATAAGAAATGATGAGAAGAATAGTTTCAGAGAGGGGAGTAAGGAACTTGGCAAGATCTATATGAATTGATGCAAGTGAAATGAGAAGAATCAGGAGAGCATTGTAACAACAATATTGTAATCATGATCAGCTGTGAAAGACCTGGATATTCTCATCAGTATAATGACCCAAGAAATTTTCAAAGAACTCATAATAAAAATAATCAAGTACAAATTGAAATACAATTTTCTCACTCTTTATTTTTGTGAGTTTTGCGATATGTTAAGAGAGAAATATGTTTTACATGCTTTTACATGTATAATTGATATCATTTTCTTGTGTTCTCATTGGATGGGAAAGGGTAGGAGAGAATTTAGAACTCAAAATATAAAAAGAAAATAATGCTAAAAATAAAGAACAAGTTTTAATTTAAAAAAAAAAAAAGAGTGGATGGGGAAGTGTGAAAACATTCCCCTCTCCTGCACTTCAAATTGAACTATCTCTTTTAACAACAACAATAGCTAATAACGGGTAGCATTTTATAGTCCACACTATGTGCCAGCCACTATGCTGAGTACTTTTAAATTATTGTTTCATTTCATCCTCAAACAATTCTGGGAAGTAGATGCATTATCAGTTGAGGAAACTGAGATGGTGACTTACCCAGGGTCACTCAATTATCTAAATCTGGATTTGAATTCATATTTTCCTGGCACTTTATTATAGCACACAACAAGGAGAAAATGTTCAATAAAAATTATGTAACAATACAGAAACATCTATTAGGTCCCCAATCTTTCCTCCAAGTAGAAGAAGTTTCATTAAATATACATTCTCTCAGTCCATTGACTAATTTTTTTCAGTCACTCAGAGCTTGGCTTTTCATATATGTTGCAGTTATCATATATACTGTTCTCTTTGTTCTGATTATTTCTCTCTGGATCAGTTTAGACAATTCTTCCTCTATTTCTCAGACAGCTTCATGGTCTCTATTTCTTAGCACACAGTAATATTCCATTGCATTCACTTACCATGATTTTTCAGCCAGTGGATGGGCACATATTTTATTTTCAGCTTTTTTATTACTACAAAGTGTGATTAATAGGTAAAGTATTACAATCCTTATCACATTCGGTCCTATATTACAATTATTTGTAGAAGCATTTTACTTTAGATAATGAATGTACTCTATTAATTTTCCTACTTCCCCTTTAATTCCTACTACAGGGCTTTTTACATAATAGGTGATAAATAAAAATGTATTGAAAAATGAATGAAATTTATCTAATCTGAAAACTTGACTTCTTTGGTCATTGGACCTAAAACAAAAAGTTGAAGTGCTTAACATAATACCTGACACATAATAAAAATGACTTATTTTTCTCCTTCATCTTCTTTTCCACTTCATTATCTATAATATATAGGAACATATTAGGAGAGGGAGAATCAATGAGATTTGGAATTCACAAATTATATACCATGGAATCTAAAAATTGGAAACTAAGAGGTTATCTAGTCAAATCTCCACCCCAATCCCCATTTTCCTAATTAGATAACTGAGGCCTTAGAAAAAATAGCAGATTGCTATTACTATTATACTTTATACTCAGGCTCTACCCACCATCAAGAAGCAGGCTAAGGATGATGCCCCATAGTGAGAAAATTCCAATTACTACTATTGTAATAAAAAGACTTACTTAATGGTAATTATTGTTATTTAGCCCAAATCTTCCAGTCCAACACTGTAGGATGCAAACATATCCACCCAAAGGAAAAATATACTTTCCACTAGTTGATCCTAATTAGGGATTAAAAGGTCATTTTCCCATCACTGCTGGAACATACAAAGAATTGTCCTATAAAGATTAAAGCAACCCAGATTTCCTTATTGAAAAATCAAGCATGTTAATAGAAATATTAAATAATACCATAAGTAATATTGTTCCTTCTTTCTCAGAATTCCAATACATATTTCCCCAAAACTGAGCCACTCTTATACATAGGTAAAGTAGAGAATGATTGTTACAGGATTATTTTAAGAGTACTGGGAAAATTATTTCATCTCATCAGTGGTCAAAATCTTAACTTTCCATTCAAATGCTAGAAATACTACACAGAATCTTTCATTCCAAAATGAGAGAAAAATTAAAAGACTTAATATTTCAATCCTGGGGAAGAAGATTAAAATTCTTGCTCAGAAATAAATGACCTAGAGATCTTTTCCAGACACTAGGTGGTATAAAGAGCTACAGGGAGAGGACACCTTCAGAACCAGCTAGTTCCAAGCTTCTCATTTCATTGGTGAGGAAACCAAAGCTCTAAGAAATGTGTGTCTTGTCTGTGGCCATGCAGTCAAGTGATAACAGAATCAGAAGTTCAGTGGTAGTATCCTAACTCCCAATTCAAGCATTTACAAAGTATGTCTTGAAAGAATACCTACTATTATGAGCAACATTGTTCTAATACTGAATATTATGATGATGAGAGAGAAGGCAATAGGCAACTAAAGGGATAGAAAAGCCATGTGCTGGAAGGCCAGGATGGGAAGGAGTAGGGATGGTAGGGAAATCATGTTCCAGGAATTTACCAACTTTTTTTTTCTATATGGCCTGCCACAGAATTCAACCTGGCCTTAGAAATACGTATGAACCACAGCAGCTCATTCTGAAGACCAATCAGTAAGCATTGACTAAGTGCCTTCTCTGTGCCAAGAACTGTGCTAAGTGATAAAATCAAAGGCAAAAGCAAAGGCTTCACCTGCAGGGAGTTTGCATTCTAATGGAAGGGTTGGGAGAGAGAATGTATTCCTGGCAGCCAGAAGAGATCAGGAAAAGCATCATAAATTTAAACTGAGTCTTAAAGGAATAGGGATTTTTGAGAGATAGATAATCTAGACATAAGGCATAGCTTGTAGAAAGGAACAAAGACTTGTGTGATTACTTAGGAGAGGTAGAAGGAGGGTGATATTGTGGAAAGAACACTAGATATGACATCAGAAAACCTGAGTTGGATTTTCATTTCTTGTCATGAAATAGCTTTGTGAATGTAGGAAAATTACTTAGCTTCTCTAACCCTCAATTGAATCATCTATAAAATAACAGTAATCATACTTGCTCTATCTACTTCCCAGGGCTTTTGGGAAGAAAGTACTATTTAAATGTGAGTTGTTATTATGGTATTCCCTCAGTGTATAATTCATATGTAGAATTACAGCTCTAACTCATACCTGAATTAAAAAAAAATCTTTCTGATAATACTTGCCAAAGTGACAAATAAACAAGCATGGAAGAATGCAATCACAAAATCTCCATATTGGACGGGATTTCTTTGACCTTCTAGAATAACCCTGAACAGGAAAAGGGATCTTAGTCTAGCATTTGCAATAAATAGTCAATTAGATTCTTAACTGAAAACTTCCACACACAGAGAGAGAGACCACTACCTCTAAAGATATCTCAACTGCTAAAAAGTTTTTCCTCAGGGGCAACTAGATGGTGAGTTTAAATCTGGCATTAGACACTTAGTTACTGTATGATTTTGAGCAAGTCATTTCACCCTGATTGTCCCACCCCTCCAAAAAAAAAAAGTTTTCCCTTACATTAAGTCCAAATATAGAAAGTTCTCTATAACTTCCATTCATAGCTTCTAGTTTTGTTCCAGAAAGAGTTTAATCTTTTTCACAATCCATTTTTCAAATATTTGAAAAGTTATCATTTCCTCTTAAATCTTCCCTTCTCCAGGCTAAACAGCTTGAGTTACTTCAACCAATCCTCATATGGAATAAATTTGCAGCCTTAAACCATTCTGGTTAATATCTTCTGGATCTTATCCAGCTTATCAACTTCCATATGAGTTTTTAATTTCATTCTTGAGTGATTCCACTATCTCTGATGTGTTTGGGGGCCATCTATTTTCTAAATCCTTTGAAATCTCCTATCTTCAAAGTTAAGTATATGACCTATTATACCCACCAAGTCCCTCTCCCTTTCTTGTTGGAACTCCCAAGTTGGTCACTTGCCTCCAAGATTCCTAATTTTTTTCTTAAACAACCAGAGCTTCTTTCTCAGTCAGAATCACTCCAGAATATGATCTTCCCTCATCATTTCTTCTCCTGTTTGAAGGATGAAATAATGCCCAAGGAAAGTCACAAAGTTCTTCTTGGAAATGGCCAGAATGAGAGTCCTTGAAAATTGACAAGAAAATTCAAATCCCCAACACTAGCTCCCATGTTCCCATAGCAGATCTGAGATCTTTCTCTAAAGATGTTAACCTATTTTTCCTTCTCTCTGGATGAGATTATGATGGAGCAGGATAATAAGATCACAGAATGAAAATTAGAAGTGACTTTGGATATCATCTAGACCAGAGGTTCCCAAACTTTCTTGGTTTATGATGCTCTTAATGTCTCAATAATTTTTTTCTTGACATCCCTTACTCAAAGGAAATAGCTAACAGTTCTGTTTATTGAGTAGTAAGGTCTTAACAAGTTAATAACTATTTATGTCCTAATAATTTAGTGATCTGAAACAATAAATTGAAAGATATTTTCTTTATTCCATTTTTACATAAACATGAGTTGTTATTAAATGGGACATATATATCTGTTGAACACTAACCAACTTCTCAAATCATGGAATTAAATAGGATACCACCAGCTCCCTTCCTGTTTTATATCCATTTTTGTTTGCTATGTGCTTTTTGTCAAAGCATCTGTTGAAAAGCCAATTTCACAAAGACATGACTTTCTAAATTAGAAAGTCTGAGAAATTACTTTTTTTACTGATCCTTCTTATTGCTACTATTGTATGATTTTCCGTATTTCAAGCTTCCCAAAATGAGTTCCATTCCCTAAGACTCAGAGATATCTATGGAGTCAAATTGGTTGCTTTGTTTAAAACCTCTAATTTATCAAAATTGCAAAAACAAATGTTAAATGTTGCTTTTACATGTAATTGGAAAATAATAATTTTTAAAAGAATCTCCACTTTATTCAAATAATGCATAAATACATAGATACATAGAAATATTTGAGGAAGTTAGTTTTCTTGCTGACTCTCCTTGGGGATTTATCCCTCTCCCACTTACTAATATTTTTTTCAATTACATATAAAGATGGTCTTTAATATTCACTTTTATAAGAGTTTGAGTTCTATTTTTTTCTCCTTCCTTCCCTATATCCTCTGCCTCTACCCAAAAGGGCAAGTGATCTAAGTAATACATGTGTAATAAACGTAATTACACATTAGTCATGTTGTGAATGAAGAATCAGGGAAAAACCAAGAGAAAGGAAGGAAAAACCTGAAAATAGTATGCTTCTTTCTGCATTCAGATTCCCTACTTTTTCTCTGGATGTAGATAGTATTCCCTTTATGTATCTTTTTAGAATTGCCTTAGATTGTTGTATTGCCTAGCAGAGTTAAATCTATCAAAGCTGACCATTACATAATGTTGCTATTACTATGTATAATATTCTTGTAGTTCTGCTCACTTCGCTCAACATCAGTTCATAGAAATCTTTCCAGATTTTTTTGAAATCTAAGAAATGATCAACAGGCAAAGTACAATAATATTCTATTACTTTAATTTACCACAATTTCTTCAGTCATTCTCCACTTAATGGACATCCATTCAATTTCCAATTCTTTGCCTCCTTTGGGTATTTTATTTCATAAACCATTGGTCCTCCCTTCTTGGTCTAATATTGTCTCTGTATTGTAATTGCCTCTCTTTTGTAGCACCCAGCTAGTCAGACCTATTTTGCTTCTATATCATCTATATTTCTCACTATATTCTTCCCTTCAACTGCTCCCAGACAGCATAATAATAATATGAAGAAGGAAAGAAAAATTTTTTTAATCTGATGCTATATTCTGTATCCTATACCAATGGTCTCCCTCTTCAGTTTAAAACTTTCTTGAGAAGTTAAGAAGACTCTGAGAAAATATATTTTAATGGACCTTATATGGAGATAAAAATTATTCCACCTACAATAAGAGAGACTGAAGCAATGGTATTTTATTAAAGTGTCCAGGGTCCCCTCTAATGAAGTAGACCTTAGATATTCCTCATGATCTGAGATTCTACCTCCTTCCAGGGTCCTATTTTTATAGGACTAGATGTCCAGTCATTCCAGAACAACTCTACCAATGCAGAATAACTCTATTGAATAAGCAAAATAATATGTCATCAGGGTCACAAGTTTAGTGAAAGAAGGAATATTCCACATAAAATAGATAGGGTTTTCTTAATTTGGACAAGAGGAAATGGTACAAGCCATCACAGTCAGTAATCTAAGTGGTTATATGCAGGTTACCTTCTTCTAATGAACAAAATGTTGATCTAGAGATACAAAAATATTTGGGGGACTTGCCATGTAGTTGTGACCTCTGCCAAACTGACTTAGTCACCATCACAAGGCAAACAAGGGTGGAAGGTCTTTAGTTAACTTCCTATAATTAAGCAAGTGAACTTAGAATCTGTAGCTCACAACTCTGGGGCCTTATATACAGAACTTTGATGATTTTATAAAATTGATTACTAATGATTGTAATAGAATAGGGCTCCAAACGAATTATTTCTTTCACTTATGAAGTGCAATCCCTTGCTACAAAAGTTCATTATTCCTATACTTTAAGTTGTGGTACAGCAATCCTAAACTCTTTCTCAGATATCATGGTAAGAGCATGGTATAATGAAAAATGTGATGACTTTAGATTTAGAGGCTAAGGCTGCAAATTCTGATGTTACTAATTATTTATGACACTAGACGAGTCACAAAACTATAGTCTCAATCTATACAATAAAAAGTTTTGATTACATGAATTCTAACACTGTTAGTTCTGTATCTATGATCCTCTTCTTTAAAAAAAAAGTTTATATACATACATTCTTTTTTTATATATATTTCCATGAGACTTATGTTGGGAGAGAAAAATCAGAACAAAGGGGAAAAAATGAGGGGAAAAAATAGAAAAAAGGGAGTGAAAAAAGTTTTCATTGATCCATATTCAATCTCCATGATCATCTCTCTGGTAGCGGATGGCACTTTTCATACAAAGTTTATTGGAAATGCTTTGGATCACTGAATTGCTGAAAAGAAACAAGTCTAACATAATTGATCATCACACAATCTTGTTGCAATGTTTTCCTGGTTCTGCTTGCTTTACTCAGCATTAGTTCATATAAATATTTCCAGGCTTTTCTAAAATTAATCAATTCATCATTTCTTATAAAACAATAATATTCTATTACCTTCATATACCATAACTTATTTAACCATTCTCTAATTGATAGGCATCCACTCAGTTTCTAATTCTTTGCCAGATCCTCTTATTTTCTTAATGAGACATTCACTTTCCATGTTTGAATTTCTCTTCTGAGTTCACGACTTTCAACTAGAAACAGTCATGAAAATCTCACCTAATTTCTACCTCTACCCATTAAATGCTCAAGTGTGCTGTTGGTTTTTTTTTCCTTCTTGATTTCTAGGCCAGTACCATGTATGCTCATGTGAATCACCAGAAGTGTATAGTTGTAGTGTCCAAATTTTGGGGAGTGATCTCTATCACATCCTTAATCTATAACCAAGAAAAACAGGATGTTTTTCTATTGCTGCTATCAAGTCAACTTCAGGACACCCTCAACAGAGAGTAACCTCACATCACCACTCTCCCTTTCTTCCACTGATCCATATTGTATTAGCTCAGTGTTAGAACCTTCATCATCATTTCTAGGTGGTCCAGAGAGTAGAGTGTAGGGTCTGAAATCAGGAAGACACACCTTCCTGAGTTCAAATCTGGCCTCAGACCCTTACTAGCTGTGCGATTTAACCCTGTTTGCTACTGTTTCCTCATCTAGAGAAAATGGCCAATAGTTTCAATATCTTTGCCAAGAAATCCCCAAATGAGGTCACAAAGAGTCATACATGACTCAACAACAACATTTCTTGGAACTCAAGAAGCTGCTTCCTCCTGAAGATGGCCAAGTTCTGATTTCCAAAGGAAGAACCTCTCATCCATTGATGGGTAAGAGACATGAATTTCACTGCTCTTCTTCTCTTGTATCACTTTTTTTTCTACCCACAAGTTTCCTGACATGAATAGGAATTCCTTTCTACCTCTTTACTTCCTTTTTAATCCTTTGTTTCTCTTTGAAGCACTTGAGCAGACGATTTAGACCAGAAGTGTGTCCCTCCATTTCTCGTACTTTCTCCTCTTCAACTTGCACTTTGTACATACATAGGTGTTACATCAGACTGACAAACACAGTAAATAGGTTGGAAGATCACAGAAGAATTTTCCTTCCCCTCCAAAAGGCTCAAAGCAAATTCCACTGTCTTTTGTCTTCTTTTTCTTAGCTCTCTTGGCTAACCCTCTTAGCTAACTACTGTGCAAATGACTATTTGCCAGATGTTAGACTGGAATGCAAATAGAAGATTGATCTCAGTTGACAAAGTGAGCTTTTAGTCAGGGTCAATGCCTTGTTAACAAGGTTAATATGGGTGAGACTGTCATTCTGGCATAGTCTTTGTGTCCTTTTTTAGGGAACCTTATGAATTACCTGAGAAATGACAGTGGATAGAGGTAAAAATGCTGGCCCAAGGTGATCCTGAGCCAAGCCAGAAGCTATCAAAACGATGCTTAAAATAGTAGGGCATCAGTTAATGACTCTGATAGAGAAAGGATAGAGCTAATACACTCTTAGTTTGATTCTTTTCTCTCCCTTCTGCCAAGGAGAATTATCTTTGGACTAGAAAAGACAGAATAAAAAATGACTAATAGGAAGGAAAATAGTATTATTAAGTCCATTAGGTATAAGTCAGTGCTAATCACTTTATAAATATTTTCTCATTACCTCACAACAACCCTGGGAAATTTCTAAGTAGCACACACACATGCACACACTCACATGCACACATAGACACCCTTTTGATGGCTGTGCTATTATTATCATTTTTCAGTTGAGGAAACTGAGGTCGAGTAGTTCTTAACTTGTCCAGGGTCACACACCTTGGAAATGGCTGAGGCTGGGTATGAACGCTAGTGTTCCACACTCAAGGGTCTACGAATGGTACCATCTTTCTGCCTTTGGAACCAACTCTGGGAAGTTAGAGCCCCAAGAAAGAAAAATAGGGACAGAATAAAACCTGACTACCTTGATAATTACATTATCAGGTCCAAATGAGCTATTCTAGGGTAATTGTAATTTCTGTACCACTGTCAGTGGTCTTTGGAAAAACATGGACAATGGAAAAATTCCTGCAGATTAAGGGGAAAAGTCCCCCCATTTTAAGAAAAAAGAATAAAATTTACAAACTATAAACTGATAAGCTTGTTGTCAGTAAATCTGACTGCTCTTCTTATATCGTGTCATGCTTATGAAATCATTTTATCTGCTCCTGACTTCCACCTTTCATGTGTCTTAAAAATTCTAACATAGCATTCATCCTTGTATCCTTAGAAAATACCCATTTTTCTTCTGACTAGAATGTTTTGTTATCCTTAGAATTCCATCCTTGAAAGCTTCCAATTATTTTCCTCTTGCAGAATTTTAAGTCATGTATTCTTATCTGGAGACAAACATAAGTGGATGAGCTCTTATCAGGTATGCTATAGGGAAAACTCATATTCAGATATCAAAGGTTTAGATGGCCTCTGAGTTGTCTTCTAGCTCAGGGATTCTTTGATTGTGAGATCTGTATCACAATATAGAATAATAGTTAAGGCTTACCAAGAGAAAGGCATGAATTGAAAAAGTGAGCATTTTGACTTACTCTATTTTTTTAATTATGTGGACTATTTAGATCAGGGGAGAAAGGACTAGACCCTCCAAGGATCATAAATCAATCAGTCAGTCAATAAGCATCCATTAAACACACACTGTGTACCAGAAGTCATGCTAAGCACCAGAGATACAAAGAAAAACAAAAAGGCAAGTCCTGACTTGGGAGCTTACAATACAATGTGTTTTCTCCTTATGTTATCTCCTTATCCTAAGGAATAGTATAGTAATTTATAAGGTATCTCATAAATTATTAGAGAGACAGCTTGGTGGTAACCAAGGTATGTATATACCTAGGTAGAGAGTACCAAGCCCAGAGTCAGAAAGAAATGAATTCAAATCTGGCCCCAGATACTAGCTGTGTGACCCTGGACAAGCCACTTAACCCTTTTTGCCTCAGTTTCCTCATTCATAAAATGAGCTGAAAAAGGAAAACCTCTCCAGTATCTTTGCCAAGAAAAACCAGAAATGGGTCACAAAGAGTCAGATTCAACTAAACAACAACAAAAATAGGTTATTAGAGATTGCAGCCCTCCCCAAGGGACAAAAGGTTATTGACTATGGGACATGGAGGCTATTTTCTCTAGAATCAAAGGAGTTCAATTCAAATTCTATTTCTATCACTTAGTACATATCTGTGATGATGGATAAGTCAATTAACCTTGCTAGACTGGAGTTTCTTAGTCTATAACATAAAGAAGATGGAACTACATAGTCTTGAAGATTCTTTCTAGTTTTGTTCTATGATCGTCCAGCAACCTTAAGTACTTTGTGTTCTGTAGGAGTGGCAAGATTTCTGTGCAGGAAACATCAAATTTCAATCCCAAAATACTATTATAAATATGAAGGATTATATAAGACCCTGAGGTAAGTGGAAAGCTACTGAAGAGGACAGGTAAATTGTTTTCATTCTTCAGGAATTCAAATGAGTCTTTTTCATTTGTTGAGTAAATAATGCCCAATCCAAATTTCTATGTCTTATTTGCTTGAGTGTCTTCATGGAACCTGTGAGATTTTTGCAATTTCTGCAGAGATATAAAGATAATGCAAATTATGATGTTCCCAAAGTAAATCTTGATCCTTCAGAATTTTTCTTGGATGTTTAAAAGTTGAATAAATTTCCTAGAAAATGGAGTATGTAAATAGTTCATTTTCTAATCTGATTTGTAAACTATATATCTATTTTACTTTATAACCTACTTCCAGATGTAGGCAGGTTACTGTCAATCTGATACACTGATTAAAAGACAAAAATATTTATAAAATGCTTAGTATAATACCTAACACATAGTAGGCAGTTTAATAAATGCTTTCTTTTGCTTACTTTTCCTCTTTCCTTTTATAATTCTATTGATCCAACACTGAAAAAATGCTTCTCTCAGGCACATTACAGCATTATTTGAGGTTTAACTGTAGCCTTGTCTAAAAACAGTATTAAAGGTTGTTAGGCAAGTCTAAAGCAGTATCTGAATTTGAAGGACATTTATCTTGCTTAGCAATTTTACTACAACTTCATCCAGAAAAGGATTCCTGAATACATCTGTTTGTAGTTGATAGGAGAGTATATATTTGGAATAGTCAAATATTAAGACAATGGTGTCTCCCATAACTACTCTGAGAAGGTTAATATTAGGCCAAGAATGCAAAGCACATAAATCAAAGACTAAAAATAAGATTTTGTCTCAGGTATTATGCTCTACACTTTTTTTTAAAGTCTTGTCTTTTAAGTCTTTCTATATCTCATCTCACATCTGATAGTAATAATAACAATAATCATTAATAACAGCTAACATTTAGCACTTACTATGTATCAGGCCCTGTGCCAGACATTTTCTAGATTTCATCTCATTTGATGAGACAACAACGCTGTCAAGTAGGTACCATTATTATCCCCATTTTACATATAAGATAACTGAGGCAAATAGGTATTGAGTGACTTGCCCAGGGTTACACAGCTAGTAAATATTTGAGCTGAATTTAAATTTAGACTTTCCTGACTCCAGGCCCAGTGCTCTATCAATTGCACCACCAAGCTGTCCCTAATCTGATCATACAGGCTCTGTCAGATGAATAATACCTATCCTGATAAGAGTAGGAAAACTTGGCTTTTTAAAAAATAAACATTTTTGATGGCACATCAAGCTTTTGGAACCTTCTGACAAGGTTGATATTAAGCCTGTCTTGTATACATCATGAACCTTAAATATACTATTTGTTTAAGCTGTTTTAAATTGTTAACTCCCCCACCAGTAGGGTAGTGTCTTCTTTCTACCAGTTTTACAAGTGTGAACCCAGCTAAGTAAAGGGCTCCGGTTCCACCATCCAACTCAAACAACCCTGTCAAGTCTCTAGGAAAACCTTTTATTTAGAAGTGCTCAAATTAATGACTGAGAAAAATCAACTTCTCCAGGAGAATAAAAAGAGCTCTATTAATACAAGTGCCATGAATGGAAAGTCAACAAAACTGGATAATGGGTTTTATTTGGATCTATACAGCATGACTATGATAAGAAGGTGTTTATATCTTAGAAACTGATGGCAATACACAAAATGTGATTCTTTATTGATTCTAAAACAAAGCCTCCCATTCAAATCACAGCAAGCTTAGGTGACTAGTAATGAAGCTATACATACATGGAAGACAGAAATTAGACATGATTCTATTGGTATAATGAACCCCCAGATTAAAAAATTCTCTCTGTTAACGCAAGTTAGCAACTACTCTGCAACTGACGATCTTACAGAGTTGTCCAGGCTAAAAAACTTGTGAGAAAGAGAGACAGAGACAGAGACAGAGAGAGTGAAATGAGAGAGAGAGAGAGAATGGAAAGATAGCCAGAAATAGAGAATGATAGAGATGGACAAATAAATAATAGAAAGATAGATAGATGGATGGATAATAGATTGATGATAGATCTATAAATAGAAAGACAGTGACACAATCGATAGATAATAATATATGAACATGTAGATGATAAGTAAATGGATGAACAAATGGTAGCTCTATGGGGAATGGAAAGATAGAGAGATAATAAGTGGACAAATAAATTACAGGTAGGTGGATAGATAATGATAGAAAGATAGATATGTGGGCAGATCAATAGCAGATAGATAATGATAGATTGTCAAATAAGATGAAAGAGAGAGGGAGATAATGAAAAAGAGATGGATATATGATAGATGGACAGAGATAGTAAGATAATGTTGGACAGATAGATGATAGGTAGATGGATAAAGATAAGACAGAGAGATATATACATGATTGATGGACAGATTGACTGAAGATAATGATAGATTAACAGATAATATGATAGCTATCTAGATAGATCAACTAACCAAATGCTTGAAAGTTATCATAATGTGGTAAATTTGGACTCAATATTAGGAAGCATTTTCTTACAATTAGAACTATCTAGCTATGAAATTGGTACAGAAAAATTTTCCTATTGATGGAAAGGACAGCTTGAACTTGCTCGGAGTCACATAGCCAATATATGAACAGAGATTTAAACCCAGGTGCTCCTGTCTTCATGGCTTCTTATCTATTCTGTATAGCAAGCTGTTTTTTGAAGTAATACACAAGGAAAATCTATCTAGCTTCCAGAAAGTAGAAGTTTAATAAATGCTTATTGATTGGTTATTGGAGATTTTTCTGAGTGAGGAAGAAATGAGGAGGAAGAGCATTACAATTGTGGGGAGCAGGCTATGCAAAGTGGAGGAGATAGAAAAGGGAATGTTTTATTCAGAAAAGAGGCCAATTTTCCTGGATCTCTGTGTGTATAAAGGAGAGGAGAATAAATGCAACAAACTTGGAACAAATAGGCTACTGTCAGATAGTGCAGGGCTTTCAACACCCAATAGAGGAGTTTGTATGTTATGCAATAGGAAACCACTGGGAATTTTGCCCATCTGCATTGGGAAAAGGGAATACCCCACACCAATGAAATTACAGAAACAGACCACAATAGAAGGATACACAAAGAGACAGAGGCAGAAAGAGAGAGAAAGAAAGAGAAAAAGAGAATGATAGATTATATAAATACAAATATATAGATTCTATTATATACAGATAGAAATAGATTTGTGTAATCAATAATGAGACTACCCCCCCCAGATTTTGTTCCTGGATTGTTGAGTACTTGAACTAAGTCACATGATTTAAATATATCTTAATTTCTGCATTATGAAGTGGGGATAAAATCCAATGACAGTGTGTTTTTTTCTTCTCAGAGAAACCTTATGTGACAACTTCAAATGAGGAAATTTGTCCAAATGGTATTTCAATAGGAGTCTATCTCTACATCATACACACACAAATGGCCTCTGAATAAAAATCTCCAGTGAGGAGAAGCCCATTATCTTTAAGACATATTTAGGTAACTACCCACTCGAGGATGATTGATGAGGTAAGTTTTCCCTCATATCAAACCAAAATCTATCCCTCTGAAATATTCTTTTTTGTACCCTCAATCTAATTTCTGAGACAATAATAATAACTCTTTTACAAGAAAGCTTTTCAAATATTTTAAAATTATCCTGTTATTTCCCATCAAAGCATTCTCTCTCCTGAACTAAATAATCCCATTCCATCTCTATCCTATATATAATAATGGATACAGGCACATAGTTACATGTTGTCTTTCATATTATATTATACGCTGCATTAGAATTTTGAGGGTGAGGGTTGTTTTGCTATTTTTTGTAGCACCAATGTTTAGCACAATGCCTAACCTATAGTAAGGATTAAGTCAATGTTTGCTGATTGACTGAACCAATTCAGAATCTACCTACTCTCCCCTTATTTCTCAGGAGGCCAACAAGATTCCTTGTATCCCCTGGTAATACCATCAGTAGGGAAAAGGAGGAAAGGAGAAAAGAAAAAAGCACACTCTCCTCCCTTTAAAAACTACTTTTTTAAAGCCATTCTCACATTTAAGGTCCTTTCCCGTTTAAATGGCCAGTTTAAGAGTAGCAGTTTTTATATGTAGCTCAAGGGACTTGATCTTCTCCGAACACTCACAAGATATCTCCTGAATGGCTTCTTCTACCTTTCTTTATCTGACAGTCCCAAAACCCTATAATCTTTTCAAACTAAGTATTTATTCACACCTAGTTTACTTTTGATTGGTTGACTAATTCAATCCAGATGTCTGTGCCAGCTGCAATTAGTTGTGTTGGGGATACAAAATAATTTCCAGAAGGGGAGAGCACTAGCAATGGAAGAAACAGGATAGGTTTCCTATTGATGGTGGCACTTGAGCTGAGCTTTACAATCAATCAGGCATCTATTGCCTGTCAATGTGCTAAGAACTAAAGGAAATTAGGGATATTTGTGAACTTTTTTTTTTTCTGGGAACCAACATCAAGTTCACTGTCTATTATCATTTACCATCCCAACTGTTTCCCCTTTTCTTAAAATCAGAATAAATTTGCCTACAGTACTTGTCCAAATATCTACGATCTTTCAAAGATCACTGTCAAGGACTCAGAAATGACAGTCTTGTTTGGGGATTTGTTTGTTCACTTGTTTCACCAAACACTTTAGTTCATTGAAACTTGGTGATCTGAGAAGCAGCTATATGGCACAGTGGATAGAGCACTGGACATGAAGTCAGGAGAAACTGAGTTCAGATCCCACCTCAGTCACTTAATACTTCCTAGGTGTGTGACCTTGGGCAAGTCACTTAATCCCAATTACCTCAGAAAAAGAAAGAAAAAGAAAAAAGAAAGCTGGTGATCTGAACTATTTGAGAAAAGCATTAGACTTTCTTTCCACTTTTTCACTTAACTTGAGTTTTAACTCCCTTATAATCATTTTGTCTCCTTTCTAGATCAAGGATCCTTATCCTTGCAAGACAAAACAGAAGCAAAATAAAGGCCATATAGTTCTGTTTTCTTAATACTGTCTCTATGGGTTGCCCCATATAAACACAAGCAGATCCTCTGCCTTGAGGCATCCCCTCATCCTGCAGGACTACACCTGTAGTAGGATTGCTTGTCCTCTATGTCTCAGCTTCTTATATTTTGTTTTTTGACCTTACATGGGGTCTTGTACCTGAAAGTGGGCATTATGAAATTATGATTTATTATCAGTTAATATTTGATTTGCATATCTGTTTTATATAACCATATGCCTGGGATCACATAAAAATTTCTTGGGCAAAAAGGGGTCATAGGTGGAAAAAGTTTAAGAAACCCTGCTCTGTATCAGTGACTGCCTCACCCATCATTAGACAAGCTTCTGCACTTCAATAACTGGGACAAATGTTAACAGTAGGAGAAAGAATCTATGGTGAAAGGATGCTAAGAATAGTATTTTGGTATCTAACTTGTGTTTCACTGAAGACATGTATTGGTGGAAAACTGATTCATGAGTTAGTCAACAAGCATTTTTAAATGTTTAATGTCAGTCAGACACTAGGGATATAAAGAAAGGAAAAAAATAATCACTATTGTCAAAAATCTCCCACTCTAATAGGTGGAGAGGATATATCAATATTGGGATACTTAACTATATGTGTGTGTGTATATATACACATACAAATATATACATATATATCTATATCTATATCTATCTATAGATAGATAGATAGATAGATAGATACATATGTGTGTGTGTGTGTGAATGGTAAATAATCTAAGAGGAGAAGGCACTAATAACTGCCGGGACTGGGAAAGACCTCCTATAGAAGGTAGATTTGAGGCAATATATGTTTGTGGCAGCTCTTTTCGTAGTGGCTAGAAACTGGAAGTTGAAGGGATGTCCATCAAATGGAGAATGGTTGGGTAAATTATGGTATATGAAGGTTAAGGAATATTACTGCTCTGTAAGAAATGACCAGCAGGACAAATATAGAGAGGTTTGGAGAGACTTACATCAACTGATGCAGAGTGAAATGAACAGAACCAAAAGATCACTATACACTTCAATGCTGTATGAAGATGTATTCTGATGGAAGTGGATATCTTCAACATTAAGAAGATCCAACTCACTTCCAATTGATCAATGATGGACAGAAACAACTACACCCAGAGAAGGAACACTGGGAAGTGAATGTAAACTGTTAGCACTACTGTCTTTCTACCCAGGTTACTTATACCTTCGGAATCTAATACTTAATGTGCAATAAGAAAATGGTATTTACACACATATATTGTATCTAGGTTGTATTGTAACACATGTAAAACATATGGGATTGCCTGTCATCAAGGGGAGGGAGTAGAGGGAGGGAGGGGATAATTTGGAAAAATTAATACAAGGGATAATGTTATTTTAAAAATTACTTATGCATATATAATGTCAAAAAAATTTATAAATAAAATTTAAAAAAAAAGAAATTCTAGGCAACTAATTGGTAGAAGTAAGGAGACAGCACATTTCAGGTATGGGAGAACATACAAAATCAGTAAGGTGGGTATACAAGAACAAGAAGTAGACTAGAATATAGATGCATCATAAAGTGCAAGAATATTGGAAATGTAGAAAGGAAGCAAATTATCAAAAGTTTTAAATTTCAGAAAATGTTATATTTAATCCCAGAAGTAACAGGGAGCCATAGATTGTTGTTAGGTGAAGAGGGAGTGACATTTCCTACAATTTAGTAAATTCCCTTTCTCAAATGAATGGAGAATGAATTGGAGGTAGAAAAGATTTGAAAACAGAGGACCAATCAGAAATATATTTCAGTTGTTCATGTGAGAGATTATTAGAACATGAACCTAGAATGATAGCCATGAGCATAAGAAAGGATCAAAAATGAGCAATAAGTTAAAGGTAGAAATAGCAAGGCTTTGCAATGGTGTGACTGTGGGATGAATAAAAGTGAAGGATGATGTTCAGGTGGAGATGTAGGATGTATGAAAGGAAGGTGATATCCTCCCCATGAGACACAGGAACAACATTCTCTAGGCCACCATAGGAAGAAACAGTACCTGCTCATTAACGAAAGATGTCTCCTATCCCCTTCCCAAAATGTGGTACCTTGGTACAAAACCCTGGTTGCCCTGCCATAGTTCAGATCTCAGTGACTAGTCCAATTTTGTCACTTACTACTTATATGACCTTACATATTTAGCTTCTCTTGATAAGATGAGAAATTAGATATCTACATTCCTTTCCAACTTTCCATCCATTTGTCCCATTTTTACCTTTAGTTCTAGTTTTTGTTGTTTTGACTTGTTTTTCTTTTCTAAGTTAAACAACCCAGTTCAAGTAGCAATGTTCAAAGAAGATAATATAGCAAGAATATCTCTTCTTGTTCCAAGTTCACTTTTCTGAGCTTACATTAGTTTTTTTAATCTATCACAATTAGATCATAGAAAGCTTGTATCAAGTAAAATCCCCATTTGTTCCACTGTTTTTGAAATTTACCACAAAACCTATCTGTCTCCTTGAAGACAAAGCAATTTCAAATGCAATCAGCTCTCAATTATACTATACTCAGTAAAAGGCTTAACTGAGTTCAAATGTTAGACAATCTACAAAATATATTGATCTATGAAATGTATTATCTGTAAATGTCTGGCATATGATTTACCTTCCACATGACAGTTGGTTTAGGCTAATAGAATAGATTTAGTTCTTCTACAAACACTCAAATGGACTCATGTAGTTTACTAGCAAGAAATGAACCTGAGACAATATACTTGCTTAGGTATTTCACAAAAGACCTGACAGACTGGAGCCAGATTGTGAAGGACTTTAAAAGTCAAACAGACAAGTCTGTATTTTAACCTAGAGATGATAAAGAGCTTTTTGATCAGGTGCATCATAGGGCCAAAACTGTTTTAACTAGTTTTGGCTGCTGTGTGGGAAATGGATCGGAGAGAAGAGAGGAAAAGCATCTATATTTTCAACTGAAGATGTTTAGAGGACATTTAATCATTAATTTTTGTACTGAGTCAAGAAAATTACTTTGAAATGGTGCTACTGACCATGTGAATGGGAAAATATCACTCATAATAATTAAAACTCTAAAATCTCATTATTGATCCAAAGAAATAAAAACTATGAGTGAAGTTTGACTGTATCAAGGTTTGGGGGGGTTGTAGTTTACTTTATTCAAGAATTAAGTTTATAATATATAGTTTTCTTTCAATCCTAGGTTCACACCCCACTTCCATGTTTATTATCTATGTGACTTAAGGTAAATCATTTAAGCTCCCTGAGTCTCAGTTTGCTCCTCTGTAAAATGAAGTTGTTAAATATGACAAAGGTCCCATCTCCATCTAGATATATATTCCTGTAATCTTTAATCTTAAAAAAGTATTTCTCAATTCATACATCAGTTTAAAGACTGCCTATTGTGACTTGCTGCAAGCAGTGATTTTTTTTTTCGGGTTTTTTTTTTCTTCTTTATTCCAAAACCTTGGTATTGTGATGATCATCCACCAACAAAGCCATCAACCATTCTTGCCCTGTCCAAAACAGATTATCCAAAACGGTTGACCTCTACTCGACCATCTTCCCCCATCTGGAGACAAGGCCTCCTGTAGAAATGTAAAAACTCTGACAGGCTTTGGCACTCCCACAATTCCATTGTTTGCTCTAATTTGGGGAGGCAGAAGAAGGAGAAGGTGGAGAGGCAGGCGGGACTTCTGAGGAACACAAGGCTTTGAGATACAGAACACTAACAGATCACCCAGGACACATTGTGAAGGTTCTTTGTTTTCTCTCTGAAGTGTTCGATCCCCAAAGCCCCTTTTCATCCTTTTCAGTCTTTGAAAGGCTCAGGCATCTGCTCTGCATAATGCTGGGGGAGGAATATTTAGGTTGAGGGAAACAAAAGCTCAAAAAGCTAAAATGCTCTCCCTCCAGGACTAAACCTCAAACAAGAAAAGTATCCAAGATTGATTGTGAAGACACCATACCATTCTGTTGTGGGGTGGGATAACAGACTCTCCCCTTTAAATAAAGTCTTCTTGTTGTCTCTGCCAATTTGGGCTTGTTTACCCAGATAGCTTAAGCATGGAACAGTCTTCCCTCTTCCAGGAACTGGGAATTAGAGGAGTATAAGCCTATTAAAATATTAGGGCAATTTATCTTACGCCACAAGACAATAAAATGGAGATATCAATTATGTGTACATTGAGTGGGGGGAAGGAGGGGAGGAATGAATAGGGACTGTTCAATGGCAAGGTTTACCTTCTACTATCCTCCAGGTTCCACGACTTCAGAAAACCCATGATTTTGCTAATACAAGAGCTTTCAGCACCAATGTAAGGCAGAGTACCTTGGGGACTCTGGACAAGGTCTTTATAAATGGCCAGGGCCAACAAGCTCATCAAAGTAATGGACATCCTTCTGAGAATGCATCCTTTCTGCATCTAGCTATGTTAGTTCCCAGGGAGCAGTCCTTCTGGGATCTTGTGTCCAAAATCTTGACAACTTGGAATAATCCACCACAGGTTGGGTTTTTCTGGCCTTGCCTTTAAAACACAGAGTCACCTCCTGCCATAGAGAAGCATTGGAATAGAGTAATATATTGTGGTTTTCAGTAAGGGATTCTTTGGTCACCTTATTTATTTATTTATTTATTTTTTTAAGATCTTTGCTGGGCTATGAATTACGGGTATCACATCAGATAGAGATAAAGGGCAAGGCCTGTGAATCCTTAAAAACATTTGGGTCTCCACTTTTCTTATTAGAAAATGATTTTTTTTAAATCTGTGGGTCAAAGATCATCTTGAAAGAGTCTATTCAAGGATTAAAGTCCAGCCTGAGACAGATGTTGGCAGTAGTTGAGAATCTAAAAGATGGAGGCAATAGAATCTGAAAGCATTCACAAATCCATTTGTAAAACTGAAGGGCTACCACCTAATCAAGGGGGGAAAGGCACTGGAGAGAAGGGAAAGCCCTTGTCAGATTACAAAAACTCTGATGGAGGAGGCAAGAAATTTTATTTGCTTGATTGGGAGGGTGGGGAGAGAGAAACGACAAGATTCCTGGGGATTAAGGCAATCCAAAATTGGCAGGCAACTGTGGAGATTTGAGTTACCTAATTTTAGGGGAAAGATAGGGCTTTGAGGCAGGGAATAATTCAGGATTGGGAGGCTATTCAGCCTGAATAATCTGGATAGTTTATCAGCCTTTCACTTCAAAAATGGTAGGATCACAGATCCAGATTTAGAAGGAATTGTAGTAACCTTAGGTTCTCATTTTATAGAAGAGGAACCTGGTGTTTATGGAGAGTAAGTGATTCTTCAAGTAAACATCCAAAACAGCATTTTAATCTAAATTTTGCAATTGCAGCATAGACTGCCCTTTGTTTTGGACAGATCCCAAACCCCAAAACATTAAAATGACTATATATCAAGATTCCCCATGGGCATAGATAGGAATTATACTGTGAGAGGTCCCCATGGTTTCATTATCTGAACCTTGGCAATCTGGAACGCACCTCGCCTGTGATGGCAGAGTCCAATCCAAAATGTGTTAAATTCCTCGATAACACAGACACGGGCTAATAGAAAAGAGCGAGAAGTTCACCAAAGGAATTCAAAAGGCTCTGGATTGGCTGTGTAATTTGGCTGACACATGGCAGATGAAATTTAATATGGAGTCATGTAAATTGGTTACAGAACCCCAGTCCTGAAGTAGAAAGTGGGTAGAAATGATCAAAAGCAGGAGGGCTTAATAACAATAGACACCTTAATAAAACAATTGTAAAAGCTGAATGACTGCCAAGAAAGCTTGGATATTTAAATATCAATGTTTATACAAGGAGACAGAAGCTGAATGGTAGGCAAAAAGATCGATTTTTTAGAATCCTGTCAGTGACAGCAGCGTTTTTTACAATTTGGGATTGATTCATCATGTTTCAGGGGCAAAAGCAAGGAGATCACAGTCTGCAAATAAGATTTCTTCAAATACCTCCAGATAGCCCATGATTGAATCTTTAACTAATAGAATTACAACGTGACTAGATTGAAATGCAGGTCACTTATTTGTGGACTTTTTGTTGTCCATGACTTTTAAATTGTTGCAAATGTTTTTGTTTACCAGGAAAGGTGCAGTAGGTTAGGCCTTGGATCTGCTCACACCTGAAGCTATCATAACCAGTTTCCCCACGCCTACTAACAATTGGGACTGATCCTGGGCAGAGCCTGCTCAGCTGTCGACTTCCTGGGAATAAACTGCTCAGCCATGTGAGATGAATTAACTGTTTAGGGCAATGCAATCCGATACTGTTAGTTACTTCTCTGGCCAGGTCTGGACAGCCAAATTGAAGTAGAAGGTAGTGCAGTGACCCAGATAATTCATAATGGGGTGGAGGGGAAGGGTAGTGTTTGCTTGAGTGTATGTTTTATAGCTCAAAGCTAAACACTGGCTAATGTCCAGGACAGGGAAGAATAATGAGGGAATTCATGAATCAGCTTTCTGCTCACATTCCTGTTGTGAAGGATAATTATTATTTTAAATAAGACAATTGGTTATAGGCTAAATAGCCCAGTGGATAATAATCATAAGTAACATTTATATGGGCAGTTAGGTGGCACAATGGATAATGTGGGGTCTGGGTCCAGGAAGACTCTTCTTCCTGAGTTCAAACCTTGCCTTAGATACTTATTAGCTTTGTGATCTCTGGCAAGTCCCTGAACTCTGTTTGCCTCAGTTTCCCTTCTGTAAAATAACCTGAAGAAGGAAAAAGCAAACCTCTCCAATATCTTTGCAAGGAAAAAATAAATAGGATCACCAAGAGGCAGACATCCTGAAAATGACCAAACAAGAACAGTTTCAACAAAGAATAATAACAGTTAGCATTTTACATATTTTAACTTATTTGTCCTTCATAATAATCCCTAAAGATAGGTTCCATTATTATCCCTATTTTATAAATGAGGAAACTGAGATTAATCAAGGTTAAATTACTTACCTAAAGTCACAGTTAATAATTGAGACAAAATTATAAACTCAAAGATTTTTGACTAAATTCAACTAACTGCTGAATCATCTGGGTGCTTCCTGAGAAAATTGAGGCTCAGAATGACTTTAAGATCACAAAAAACCCAAAACTAATAAATAAAAATAGAAGTATATATAGAATTCATGTATATATATATATATATACATATATATATATACGTATTTGTGACTAATGGTAGTCATCTCTAGGATGGGTGGGTGGGGTGAAAAAAAAGAGGAGAAATTACATAATAACTTTAACATATATTTAAAAGAAATAGCAAGTTGAATATAATGAAGTTGTAGCTTTGTGTGCAATTATTATTTATTATACTATGTAATGGAAATACTTTTTTATTTCATAAATAATTTTTAAGTATTAGGTAGAAAAGATGGAATTCTTTTGATAGCAAACCTAGTTTACCATCAGTACATGAAATTGTTGCATGAGATGAGTCTGTGAAACACAATATTGTATGAAATGAAAATACACCTGTGATGGGGGTGGGGTTTCCGTAAACATACTTTCATTTCCTTTTCATACTGTCACTAAGAGCCCTAATAAAGGCATTTAAAGAATAGTGCTGACAATGAGTTTGATAGAATAATAAGCTAATGTTCTTGTCTACCTAATTAGGAGAGTTTTAGCTACAATCTACCTATCGTAATATTTTTATTATTAAAAGGATGACATTATAGATGGTAATTGTCATCAGATTAGGGCTGAAAAAACTAAAGAACATGATCTGAACCCAACTTTGATCTTGTTTCTTTCTGTAGTTAAGATTTGTGACTCTGTAAGTATTCCTATCTTGTATGACACTCAGTTAAAACAAAGCTACTTCTTAGAGAGAATATCTGCTGTAGGGGAAAGTTGGTGACAGTGAATAGCAGCCCTGGAGTTAGGAGGACTGAGTTCAAATCCAGCCTAAGACACTTATTAACTGTATGACCCTGGGTAAGTCACTTAACCCTGACTCCCCTACCCCCAAAAAAAGTGTGTTTGTGTGTGCAACTGTCAGACTTTCTTCTATTTTTTGTAGATCAACTGTTCACTGAATCTAGTTTGTATTAAAAAGCATTCAGGGTAGCAGCAGAAAGGGGGAAGTCAAAGGGAAGGATCTGAATTTCACATGATAAAACCCAAATTCAAATTCTGCTTCTGCCACTTAATAATTCTGAAGTCTCAAACAAATCATGATGAGCTTCAATTTCCTCAGTAAAGTGAGAGAAATAACTCCGCTATAACTAACTTATAGTGGTTTATTTTATTGTATTTTGGTGAGAATCAAGTGGAATGATGTTTGAGAAAGAACACGGTAAACTATAAAGATCTACAGCAAGATTGTTATTACTACAGCAAGCATTGTTAGTATTACTGAACAGTGGTTTGGGGGCAATTAGGGGGGTCCTTTTCTCTGCTCCTTGCTTTCAGATGTCCCTCTTCCATTTCACCGTGGCAACCACTAGGGAATCTCATCTCACATATTTTCTACACATGTTGAGACTGAATTATATGGGCAATGAAGATAAAAGTGGATTTGGAGATGGAATGACCTGGATATCTGTGCAGCTCTGACACATAGATTTGGCTTTATAGTAAAGATCACTATAAACTTCTTAAAGATTTAAGTTATCAGACATAGGAAAGGAATTTACTGCCAAGGAGTAGTTTATTTCCTTGAATTCACTATAGAGTCCAGGCTCTGAATATATAAATTTTTTTTAAAAAGTAAGTAGTAACTTTGAAGCCAAAGATTTATAAATGCTTTTAAAATATTTCATTAATTCTCCTGCCACATGTACAAAGATGTTGACGCATCAGCAGGCTTTTAACAAAGGAGGAGAATGGTAATAAACAATAGTAAAGTGATTTGACCAAGCAGAGGATGGTCAAAAGACCATGGTGGGAGGGGGGACAAATTAGGGGAAGTTTTGCCAACTACAACAAAAGTATAATCCTTTGAGTTGGCAAATTAATGCAGGGCAAACACCTTTGTCTCTGCCTTACTCCCTCCAGCATTGCTAGGTATTTTTATGGTTGTTCAGTTATTTTTCAGTCCCATCCAACTCTCTGTGAACCCACTTAGAGTTCTCTTGGCAAAGATCCTGGTGTGGGGTGCCATTTCCTTCTCCAGCTAATTTTACAGATGAGGAATTGACTTGCCCATGATCCCACAGCTAGCAAATGTTTGAGGCTGGATTTGAACTCAGTTCTCCCGAACTTCAGACCCAGAACTCTGGCACTCTGTCCACTGGTTCATTGGCTAGTATTTGCTTAAAGCTTACTGAAGCTTTGGGATAGCATTTGTAGCCCATGTCCTAGCTTCCAGGATCAGGACAAGAATTGAAAAGAATATATTTATAATAGCACAATTAGGTATATCAAAGTAAGATGAGTCAAGAAGGAAAAAAAGTCTTTCTAACAAAAGAACAAAAATGTGTTGATTAGCCCCTTTGGTGTACCAACCATGGGCAAGATAAGTGATAATATTTTTTCTTCCTCACTCCTCTCCAGCCACAGCAACAAATGATAATTCCAGAAGAACTACTTAGTAAAGATACACCAAATGGCAAGTTATGAGTTGGCTTCTGTGTGATATGGAGAAAGAGTGGCAAGTTGAGTTAAAGGATGCTCCCAAGGGAGTTGTGAAGAGCAGAAGTGCCAAATAGATTACCGGGAAATAAAGCCCTGAGTGGGATTCTAGCAGTGCTCACCTTGCAATCTGAGTTACCTGAGGTGCATTCCCTCCCCAGCCGACTGACAGAGTGTGGGAGCACACACTCCTTCATGTATAGAAGACTGAGAAAGACTTTTTCCTCCCTAGTGAAACCTTCCCTACTCCTTATTTCTGGCTGGTCTATGAAGAATAAATTATTAGACTCTTCTCATGCTCCAGTGACTGTCACTAAAGCCACATCAATTACTTTGAAACTTAAGTAGCTTGCCTCATATCCCTGCCACCAAAGATTTATGCCAGAAGACCTGAGTTCAAATTCAGGTTTTGTTATTTTCTATCTTTTCTAGTTGGTAAAACAATTAATTCCTCAACTTTCATTTTTCTCCTGTATAAACAAAAAAGACAGGCGTACATGGTTTGTAAAGCCCCTTCCAGCTTTAAATCCTATAATCATACTTAATTTTACTGGAAAAACAAAGATGCCCAGTCATATCAGGACCTCCACAATATGGTCTCATCTTTCCTTTATAACTTACTTAACCTTCCATGAACCTATATGCAATGCCATCCCCACCATGACGTGGTATTTGCTATCACTATGTCTTTGCACACACTCTTCCACCAACTGAAATGCCCTTCCTGTCCCTCTCCCCACACACTCAAAATAAATTCAGAAACAATAAATTAAGTTCTGGTCTCTTTGTTCTCCACATCTCTTTCTATCAAATGATAACCAGCATTTATCCAATGCTTCAAGTTTTCAAAACACTTTTTAAAACATCTCATTGGTTCTCACAACAATTCTGTGAAGGAAATGCTATTATTTCCTTTTTTTCCCCCAGAAGAAGAAATTAGGGGAAAGAGAGATAAGGTGATTGCCCAAGGTCACACAGTGTATTCTTGATTTAAACTCAGGTCCTCCTGATTCCAAATCCTTCATTCTACCTACTGCACATCTAGTCACCTCTTTTAAGAAATGGTTTAATAAATATCAGATCAAATCATAGAATCACAAAAGCTGAAAAGGGGCCCACAGATAAGCTAGTACAACTTGCATTTTTTTTCCTGATAGGAAACCCAGCCACACAATATCCTTGATCAATAGTATCTTCCCCTTGAACACTCTAGTGTGTGTGTGGGAACCTATTAAGTTCTAACATAACCTGTTTCACTTTTGAACAGCTCAAATTGTTAGAAAGTTTTTGTTCCTGGAATCCTCCTTTTTGTTACTCCTACCCATTGGTACTAATCCTGCCTAACTGAGTAAATATCTGTTGAATGAATGGTTTCTTGGGGGTGGAGGAGAGGGAGGGAACAACAACAAAAGTTAATTTAAAGTTTTGCTCATCTTGATCTGAGACCTAAACATTTTAGAGGAAATCATTTCTTTTCAAGGTTTTTAAAATGAAATTTCTAAAGTTAAGTTTTATGATGAAATGCTTTTCAAAGATCACCTGGCCTCAATTATCACTTTAGAGAAATTTAAAATTCTACCATGTCCTTTCTTCTAATGGGATTTTCCAAAGATCATATTTTCCCCTTTTGACTCTTTCAGACAAAACGGTTTTCATTTCACATTGATGTCTTTAAACATTCATTAATGCTGATTCTAATGCAAAACCACTGCCAAAAACTTTATCAGGAACTTTAAATTTCTATACACAAAAAGAGGTAAATATTTAATCCCATGGCCATGTAATTGAGGAGTCTTTCAGTAAAATAATTACTTGACACAATAATTCTTCTGAAATATACCAATCAATATATTTTACTTCTAAAAATGAAGCCCAAATTAGCCTGTTATTTCTTTCCATGCTGGAAAGAATTTTATTATTATTATTATTAAATTATTATTAAAGGAGTAGGAAAGAATTTGTTTCTTTTTTTATTTGTTTTTAAACAAAAGTAGGCATAAAGAAACACCAGAGGAGAGATGCTAAAGTGAATCACCAGGTATTCTTCCAATATCTCCAAAGATCTCATTATCTCTTTCTTTGTGTAAATTCTGTCATTCGAAAAGAAACAGGAAATTGCTCTGCAAAAACTCAATTCTATTAATTCTGCAAATCCTTATTAGTTAAATGGGTGGCTAGTACAGGTTAAAAATAACACTCAACACTGAAAATCAGATATTAAGGAAAATTTATTAAAGAAGAATCTTAAGGAATCATCTTAAAGTTTCGGGCCAAAAGTGGGTCTCACTCCTCTTGGGGAAGAGGGAGCACTAAGTCCAGAAATGGGGGAGCCTTTATACTTGCTTACATGACTCAGCTCCTCTCTTCAAAGAAGGGATTGGTTCATTTTATCCAGTAGTCTTTCTGATATGCCCACTACATGTTTTCCCTTAATATGTATAAAATCCATCCCCCCAAAATCATACACCCCCTGTTCAAAAATAGTGGAAAACTCCTCCTCTGGGGTGTGTTGTTTAATATTCAGTTAGCCTATTAAGCAGGCACAGTAGTGTTTTGGTCAAGTCAGGTCACTGACCCCAACTAGTTTGAGCTGGATGGGCTATTGTCTTAAATTTGTAGTTTTCTCAAAACCACAAGACTTTCTGATTGGCTGAACTCCTGTGCCTTTCTAGCCCCCCCAATTCCTTGTTTGCTCAAGGCTTCTATTGATGACTTAATTGTTCTGTGAATCCTAACCTTCCTTAACCTCTCACATTCTGAAAACCTCTTGGTGAGTGGTACCCACTATCCCACACTACCTCAAAGCTTGCCACACTGTGGAAACCCAACTTTTCAGCATTTTTCACATAAGAACTCCAAATCCAGTGTTCTCTTCAGGGCCTGTTGCTTTATATATGTGGTCAGTGAGTAATAGAATCAGAATTTGAACACAAATCCAATGACTTCAGATCCAGGTTGAGACTCTACTTGAGGTTCAAATCTCACCTCTGACAATTAGTTGGGCAAATTATTCAACTTTTACTAGTCTCAGGTTTCCCCAGAAATTACCTAAGTCATAGACAAGTTAATACCTATTTAGCAGAGGTTCCCTCTGCTAAAGGAATGTCAGAAGTAAGATTATACCACCTCTTCCTGACATCTGTATGCTTCTGTCTGAATCGCCTTTTTGATGCAGCGGGGCACAATAAAAAGAGTAGGAATTAGGAAACGGATTCTCACCTAACCTTACCACTATCTTGCTTTATGGCATTGGGAAAGTCACTTCCCTTGGATTCAGTTTCCTTATTGGTAAAAATAAGAGAGGAGGAATTTTCAAGTTTAAAACTCTATTATCCTGCCTATTGATTTATGTCATCATAGTTTATTAATGTTGCAAAGAAAATCATTTTTCATAAAATAAGCCTTGCTCACATCTCCTTCAATAAAATATCAATCAATCAATAAATGTGTATCAGATGCCTACTGTTCCATGAACAATGTTAGACACTGAAGATACAATAACAAAAGCTGTCAATAAGCTTATATTCTATCAAGGGAGACAATATAAACATAAACATATACAAAATATATTCCAGGTAAATTTTGGGTGGAAAGCAGAGCACTCATAGCTGGGAGTATTTGAAAAGGCTCCATAGAGTCATTTCAGCACTGTTTTGAAGGAAAAGAGGGATTCTAAGGACTTTAAGGGGTCTCTAAGGGAGATTATATTCAGAGCAGAGAGCTAAGGGACAGATGTTATTTGGGAGGACCAACAAGGAGGGTATTGAAAAGATTGAAAAAGTAGGTCAAGACCATTTGTGAAAAACTTTAAAAACTAAAGAGATGAGTTTAGATTCTATTCTGGAAACAATAAGGAGTGTGACATATAAAAAGTCCCAAAGACAGTTTCTGGGAAATTAATTATTTCATTAATCATGCTAACAATAATTAATAAAAGAGGTCAGTGGTGCTCTTGAATGCCAAAGACCATCATTGAACCCACTTAATAATTATATTCTCTTGGAAAAAATGGGTATTCCTGAGGAGGACAATTTATTCTGATTTGTTAAGAATTAATGAGAAAACAGAATATTATAATGAGAAATGGGTTTATTCTAAGAAGGAGCTCAGGGACTCAGTGTGGACAAAAAGATTTAACTCTTATCCAGTCTACTCCCTCATGAGGCAGTTTAGACAAAAGGGATTCTACTTCTGATCTGACCTGACTGAATAAAATACAGTGGGCCTAAGATTCTCAAGCTGTTTGGGACAGCAATTCCAAGATTTCATCTCATCAGCCATCCAGACCTTCAGAGAACTAAGTTTTGATCTAATCTCCAAAAGAGGAAAGGAAAAAATCCTGGAACTCTCCACTATTTCGTTATTTAATAATCATTTGTCTCAGGGATCACTATAATTTATTAAAGGTGGAGGGGGGAGTCTGTCATAGGCAGATCTGAACTTTAAGAAAATCACTTTGACAGCTATTGGAGGATGAATTGGAGACAGGGAAGGCCTTAGTCAGGGAACCCAATTATTAGGAAACTATTTAAATAATTCAAATGAACTTGAACTAGGATGGTGACTCTGTTAATTGACAGAAGGAGGAAGATAAGAGAGACATTTTGGAGAAAAAAAACAAGGAGATTTGACAAAATGTAATATAAGCTTGGATCTCCAAGGGAGTTTTCTCCCTACTAGGACTCTTCTTTCTTTCTAGATAAAAAAAAAAAAACATGGTCAAATCCAGATTGCCTCCTGTTTTTAATGCTCCTCATAAGAATGTTTTTTTTTCTTTTTTTACATTTTTAAAAGGGCTGGATTTAGTCCTTGAGTAACAGTCTTCCAACCCAGTTTGCATTTGACTCACATATTGGGTGCCATGTTTAGAACTTCTCATTACTTCTCTTAAACCCCATGCAGCAGTTGGTTTTGTTTTTGTGCTGTTTCAAAAGCCTACTTATCCAGTTTCAGTGAACCTATGAAAAGGCAGACATCCTAAAATAGTATTTATTGGTGGATCTGTGAATTGATGAAACAAGTTCTATTATACATAATTGTTACATTGTTCATTGTTACAATAATTTGGTTTTTGACCCACTAATTATTCAAGATATCATTAAATTTACATTTTGGTCTGTAATGATGATCTTAATATTTATGGTTTTCTTCCAAATCACTATTGATCAGAGAAATGCAAATTAAGACAACTCTGAGGTATCATTACACACCTGTCAGATTGGCTAAGATGACAGGAACAAATAACGTGAATGTTGGAGGGGCTGTGGGAAAACTGATGCATTGTTGGTGGAGTTGTGAAAGAATCCAACCATTCTGGAGAGCAATCTGGAATTATGCCCAAAAAGTTATCAAAATGTTAATATTTATGGTTTTCTAAAAAGTTTAATAAACTTTTCCTTTATGAATGTAGATGCTAAGCTATTTGGTGCCTCTATACTGAGTATTAATATTATTTCACTGTCTATTACTCCTTTAAGCTCTCGTATTTAACAGTGTGAGTTTTTTCCCCTAATTTGTTAGCACAATTACAACTTCATGCTTTTTTGGAAACATATGATACAAAACTTTCAAGCTCCTAATTTTAATTCTCTATGTTTCTTTATTTTTAAGACATATTTCATATATATTACAAATAGTTTGAGTTTGTTATCTTATTAAATCTCCCACTTTTATCTTATGGGATTGTTGAAATCCATTTATTGGCTCAGATTAAGAATTGCAAGTTACTTCAAAAGTCTTCTAGATAAAGTCGTTCAATTTATAAATAAGGCCTAGAGCAATTAAATGATTTGCCCAGTGTCACATAGGTAAAAAAAAACATCCTAAGAGAGATCTGAAGCTTTGTCTATTTAGGCTTATTATTTTCCTCTATTTATTTTCCAATGATTTTTATCTTTATCATCAGAATTTTCTCTCTCTGATTAGTTCACTAGCACTAAGTTGGTAAACTAATATCAAATCTATTACAAGATTCTCACTTTGCTCTCATTTAATTGCCCTATTTGATATTATATCAAATGAGATATTTGTAAAAGGTTTAGTACAATGCCTAGCACATAGTAGGAATTTAATAAATGCTTATTGCCTTCTTCTTCCATTCCTCTGTGTAAAATTCCTTGAATTTATTAAAATTACTAATTTTCTTTCTTTCTTTCTTTCTTTCTTTAGGTTTCCCATCATATTTTGACCCTTCCCTTTCCTAACCTAGATAATCATGTGTTTCAAAATTTTCCCTTCCCAATCCCCACTTAGACTTTTAGGTTAAATAGCATTCTTTTTGGCACCATTTGCCAGGAAGTTTTCATTATTTTTTGGTCTATTTTATTTGTATCCCCTTCTGTTTTCCCATTCATAGGTTATTATTTGTTCATGTTTTTTCATTGTTCTATCTACCTGCTTGATAAGAAATAGAACTTCTGGAGTACCCAATTTGACTTCCTTCTCTATCATTTTCTATATTAATTAAATTAGTAAACTAATCCCATTCTCTCACCCCCTTCTGAATATAATTTGTTTAATTTTTGTTTTGTTTCTAGCAAGGCCTTCTAGTTTGCCTCATTCTTAGAAATATCATTTCATCAGATTTGTAGGTCATTCATGAATTAATCACTTTCTTCAGAGCTCTTTAATAATTATAATAATAATAATAGAAAAATGTATCCTGTGGAAAACAATGAAACCATAGGTGAAGCTATAGGACATTTTAAAAAAGAGATCAACTTACATATTAGCCACAAATAATTCAAATACTTAAAGTCTTTATTTAGCACCCAAATGAGCCTCCATGAGCCAGCAAGCTACAAAGAAAAGTCACCCTCTGGTACTTTTGGCACATTGTGAGTTTCTCCCTCCTACTGAGAGTCTGCATCAAGCCTGACCAGCAATAAATGGAAGACACTGATTCTGCCCAGCCACAAAGGAGGCATAAAAAAATGGAAGCACCCTTCCTTCTTACAAGAGAACTGCTCTAGATTAGGAATTCTCAAGATTGCAGAGAATTTTTCCATATCATTTATTCCAAGCTTAAAAATGTGGTAGAAGTAAAAGGAAAAGAGGAGAGCCAAAGGTAATCCATAAGTATTATTTATTAAGCACTTTCTATTTGTCAGCACCATGCCTAAGTGCAACCAATTACAAAGAAAGGGGGAAATGAGTTCTCAGGGAATTCAGTATAATCGGGGAGAAAGCATAACAAAGAAAAATGTATAAACAAGATATATTCATGATAAACTGGAATCAACAAAAGAAAATCACTAATATTAAGTGGAATAGAAAAAGGTTTTTTTTTGATCAGCAGGATGATTTCAGAGAGGCTGGGAAAATGAAATGATGTTGAGTAAAATGAGTAGAACCAGGAGAATATTGTACATAGCAACAACAATATTATGTGATGATCAAATCTTTCAGCTGTGGCTTTTTTCCACACTGAGGTGATTCAGGCCAGTTCCAAGGGTCTTGTGATGGAGAGAGCCATCTACACCCAGAGAGAGCACTCTGAGTGTGAATCACAATATAGAATTTTCATTTTTGTATTGTTGTTTACTTGCAATTTCTTTCATTCTCATTTTTTTCCTTTTTGATCTGATTTTTCTTGTGCAGTGTGATGATTGTGGAAATATATATAGAAAAATTGCACATGTTTAACATATTGGATTACTTAGGGGAGGGCGGAGAAAGAAAGGAAAAAAAATTGGAATACAAATTTTTACAAAGGCGAATGTTGAAAATTATCTATGCATATGTTTTGAAAAAAAACTTTAATTAAAAGAAAGAAAGTAGGTTTTTAGCCTGTACTTGAAGCAAGTCACAGAAGCCAGAATATAGTAGAGAATTCAAGGGTTAAAGAATAAGAGCCAGTGAAAATGCCCAGAGCTGAGAGATGGAATGTTGTGTGACAGGGATAGAAAGTCAGTATCACTGATTTGCAAACTACTTGGAAGAAAATAAGGTATAAGAAGATTAGAAAGGTAAAAATAGGTCAGATTATAAAGGGCTTTAAATGCCAAATAAAGGATGTTATACTAGATCCTAGAAGTAATTTGGAGTTACTGGAGTGTCAATCATGTAATCAAGCAAAGCAAAAATAAAAATTCATAATATCAATCAAGAACAATAAAGAAACAAAATTCTGTTTAAAAGAACCAAAGACAATGAATCAATATCAATATTTAACATATATGCACCAAATGGCATGCCTTCTAAATTCATAAAGGAAATATCCATTGAACTGCCAAAGGACACATAATGGAACAAAATGATATTATACAAAATTATTCCTTTGTAATTGATGGCACTTTGCATGGAAAATTATGAGGAGTTAGCAAAGTACCTCAATAAGATAAAAATAACTTTAGGAAGTAGCAAGCTATGAGGTAAAAGCACAAAAATCAACTTCATTTTTATATGTTAATAGTTAAGTCCAAGAAAGAATAATAGAAAAGGAAACCCCATTTGAAATAATTACAATTTTAAAGCATTATTTTAGTTTTCAACTTACATGTAAATATAACTATAAAATTAATAAAATATCTAAGATTCAGTCCACCAAGGCATACTTGGCATCTATAACTATATAGCTGTAAAATAAATTTTTAAGAAATAGACAACAGCTTAAATAACTGGATCTATCTTCAGTGAACATGTTTAGGCTTTGCCAATGTAATAAACATGACAATATTACCTAAATAAATTTAAATGCCCAGTGCTATACCAAACTACCACAGGAATATTTCATAAAGGCATACAAGCAATAAAAAGTTCTAAAATATCAAAGGAAAATGGGGAGGGGAGTAGAAATAAAGATAAAAGGTCACTTTTAGACCTAAAAGTATACTGTAAAGTGGTAATCATCAGAACTATTTGATATTGGTTAAAAATATCAAAGTAGTGCAATAGTACAAACTAAGCAAGGAAAAATCAGAAATAATTGAAGATCCTAACACAATGTTTGATAAACCCCCAAACATACCTATCTAAGAAGGAAAGCTCTATCTGACAAGAAACTGGAAAGCAAGTTTAGAAGAAGTTAGATTTAGATCAACAACTTACAGCACATATCAAAATAAGCTCCATGGAATCATATACATTGGGAATGCAAACAAAAGTAGAAATAAAGTTCCTGCTCTCAAGTAGCGTTCTACATTCTAATGGGAGAAGACAACACATAAAAGGAAGTTGAAAGGCAGTAAGAGACAAAAGTATCTAGCATGGAGGTGTGATGGGGTATATGGTAGAGAAAGTTCAGGGTGTAACCTGGAGCAGAATGAGGATGACTAAGTTGAGTATCCTTCCCTATCTTTAAGTGGCATTTCTTAGAGGAGTCATCCAATCAAAGGAAGAAGTCCTAGGGACAAAGGATGCTTTCAGAGTTTGAATTTTAGGTCTGAAGTAAGACTTCAGGGTGAAAAGTTAAGGCATGATAGAAGAGGTCCAGATTATAGTCTAATGAGAAATAAAATTTTAAATCCCCTACATTTCCCAACATATCTCTTTCCTCCCTTATTCCCCAGAATCACCCATTAGAATGAAGAATAAAAAATAAAAAAATAAAAAAAAGCCCACCCCACAAACATGCTGAAAAAGTCTGTTATTATATGCATTGTTCAACACCCATTTTGCTCTACATTTGTAAAGAAATGGTGGGAAGTAACTTCTTCAATCTTTTGTCTGGGACCAAGCTTAGTCATTATAATCTGCAGTATTCATTTTTTATTTTTTTTTTTGCTGTTATTTTTGTTATTATTTCCATTAACATTTTTTCAATGCATTGTGTAGATTGTTTTCCTGGTTCTATTTTCTTAATTTTACTTCAAGTCATCTAAGTTTCCAGGCTTCTTTGTACTTATCATTTTTGGCATTTCTTATAATGCAATGCTATTCCATTGTCTTTATGTACTATAACAGGTTTAGGCATTCTGTAAATGCTGGACACTTTCTTTGGTTCCAGATATTTTCTACTTAAAAAAATGCTGTGATGAATAAATATGTCTATGGGTATTTTTTTTTTTGTGAAGCAATAAGGGGTAAGTGACTTGCCCAATGTGACATAACTTGTAAGTTTTAAATGCCTGAGGTAGGGCTTGAATTCAAATTCCTCTGATTCCAAAGCTGATGCTCTATTCAGTGTAGCTACTTAGCTGTACCCTTTCTTTTCTTTTCTTTTAAATAATTTTTATGATGGACATTTTAGTTATTCTTTTAGCAAAGTTCCCAAATTGCATTTTAAGACAATTGGCTCAATTCATAGCTCCTTCAACGAAGTATGGAAATAGAGAAAAATTGAAAACAAACCTTTCTGTGATACCTTTAATATCAACTTTTTCTTTCTTTTTCATCTTTTTCAATTCATAAAATTGTTTTGTTTGTATTCCTAATGCATACCACAATGCCTGGTACATAGTAAGTCCTAAATATATATTCTTGATGACTAATTGAAAAGTAAGATATTAGTGGAAGTTTATTTTAAAAGAAAGAAATAACCATTCATGAAGGAAGCAATGAATTTTGGAGGGAATCACTTTGTATCCTGAGTAATGAGGCAATCTTGACCCTTGCCATTACTATGATTACTCATTGCTTTTAAGGAAAGTATAATCCAACTCTGGATCTATGTTTTACTTCTTAGCAAGGGTGTTGGCTGCCTCTGAGACCCATGCATTCTTCTTCTTAAGCAGAATACGTTCCAGGGAAACAGCTCCCATTTGGGAAAGTATTGTGCCCATTTTTCCAGACAAAGCCTATCAAAAGGTTTCTATCTCTCACAAAAGACATTAACTCCATTCCCCCCTTTATTATGAGAAAGTTTTTCAATGTACATTTTCATTTTTCCGTATTGGACAAAAATTACCTTCTTATCCCCTCTACTCCACTCTCTTTCCCTAGTCTTATCCTATTTCTCCTTGTATTTCCCCACTCCCTACATCCCTTACTCTACATCCTACACTTGCTAAAATACTGAAGAACCCACTGTTCCTTTTCTGCTAACTACTATATGGATAGTAATATATTTACAAGTCCTCTCTGACTCTTGCCTCTCCTCTCTCTGTTTAATTTGTGCTGACTCTCAACAAAAGATAAAGATTAATTTACAGGAAACTATATGATTTAGTCCATGAAGTATTAATTTATTCTTCTTCCATCCCTTCTCCTGATTCTTTAAGATACCTTTAAATCTTTAGCCCCTTTTTGTCCATGAATATTTTTTTCTCTTTTAATCCTCAGTCCAATTCCTTAATTTTTCCTTTCAAAGGCAGCATAGAAATAAGAGCTAACTGACTTTTTGATAACTATAATTGCCTTTACTGTCTGTGGCTTATCTTAAAGTGTCTATTCCCCTCTGGTGGTTTTTTCAGGATTGCTTGAAATGTCTTTCCTTGGATGAAGGTTCATTTGTTTCCAGTGATAATTAGGCTCCATTTTATAGGGAATATTATTGTGGATTGCATCTCAAATTCCTTCATTTCCTGGAATATTTATTCCTTTCTCTGGTTTTTCATGATTACAAAGAAATCATCTATTATTCAAATTGGCATTCCTTCAAAGCTGATTGCCTTTCTCCTGGCTGCTTGCAAAATTTGTTATTTGGCATTGAAACCCTAAAATGTAACCACTACATACCTTATAATTTCAAAAATGGGGTTTTTCTCTGGTAACAATCTGTAGATTCAATCAGTACTTTGGTGTCTGTATTTAAATGTTCTGGTAAGTTTTCTTATAATATTTCCTATGGTATAATGTTTTTAATTTATCTACTTTTTTTTCTGGCAGTCTTGTAATACTTAAATTTTTTTTTGTTTTTTTTTCCCCCCTCTGGTCATCCTGCCTTCCAAGTCAATTGCTTTGACTTGTATAGGATTCAAGTATTCTTTCAAAATTGTTATTTTTTCCTCTTTTGCCAAATTTTCTATTTCTTCTATATTTTTTCATTCCAAATGTGTCATTCTCTTTCCAGAATACTTTAGAAATAGTCTCCATCTTGTATTCTAAATTTTCTAATTCTGTGCTTATCTTTATTAATTCTGTTTTGAGCAATCTGATTTATAAACTAATTTCTATCCTTGTAATCATTTTATTTCTTTTTTGAATGTTTTAGAAATTCAAATTATCTGGGCAATCAGTAGAATTTTATTTTTCCTTGGTGTCCTTTTCCTTTGGTGTCCTATTTAATATGGCTTTTAACATTTTTTTACTACTTCTACATTTATAATTATAAATCTCACTCTTAGTTTTCCTTTTTGGTCTGTAGGTTTAAACAGAGCAATTTCTTCAGCATTTTGTCCTTCAACATTTCCCTTATATTCTCATTATCTTTTCTCTGGCTTCTTTTCTACCTTAGATTTTTTTTTCCTTCCTTCACTGCTGTGGCACACTCTCAACTTCTTTATATGACAATCTAACTTGTTTTCTGCCCAGAGTAAATTCCATAAGATGACAATTAACTCCAATAAGTTTTCAGTGTTTTTGTTTTCAAGAATTAATGTTACAAGTCTCTGTAAAAGTATAAAGATTCTGCATCACTACTATGGGAGTACCAAGTAGATATAGCCATATCCTAAAACATAAGCACATAAGACTACTTGTGATGATTGAGACCAATTTGTGAAATAGATTCAGAGGTGGAGAAAGTGAGAGTTTTAGTATATTTAATATATTTATGTCTTACTTTGTTTAAGCATCTGTTATTGCTTCCTCCCACTACACACCCAAATAAACATTTTTAAAACAAAAATACAGTCCAAAAACAAATTCCCACATCGACTGAGCTTTAAGTATTTAAAATTTGATGTTATTTTAAGAAAGTTTTACAATTTACAATGTTTTTGATTCAAATTAAAGATTCAACTTTAATTAGTATAGATTTGGTACATAATTCTTTCTTTTTAAGTTTTCAAATCAGGTAGAAAACAACTTTGTAGCCATGTTGCAGATCACATGACATGACTCTTAGATATTTTTTCTCTGATTTAGGTCTTCTTCAATGACTTGCTAGTTTTTCAAAGAGTTTGACCAAAATGGTAGAAAGATTACCTGGAACTCTATTTGAATGAACCTCCCTTGCTAATTTGGAGCTTTTTATTAAATTGTTTCTTGATCCATTCATGACCTCTACTTTAAAAAAAAAATCTTTGAATTATTGGGTCTGGTACTGATAAGAAAGAATGATTTTTCTAAAATCTGGGTCATCAAAATACCATAGGTAATATAATGATGTCTGTATATATGTTTTTACATGAGATATTACATCAAACAAAAGCAAAATTGGTATGTTACAAATCTTCCTAATGGAACAAAGACAACAATGATCTTATTCTTTCTAATAACATCACTATTCTGATATTGGCAAAAGTGGATATATTATTTTTAAATGAGAGATAGAAACCCCCTCTTCATAATCAGTGATGCAATGAAAAGTAATTCATAGTTGCAAAAGGATGAGATTTCTTGTTTTGATCTGCTGCAGAGGGAAACTTTTCATTGTTTCTTATTTGGTTGTTTTTATTTTAATTAAGAGAAATCTATATTCTTCCCCTCCCACTCAACTCTTCCACACATGGAAAAAAAAATATAAGAAAAAAAATTTTGTAAAAAATTTGTAAAGACAAACAAATTCCCTCTTTATCTGTGTCCAAAAAAAAAAAAATCTCATTCTGCATGCTGAATCTATCACCTCTCTGGAGGTGTATAATATGTTTCATCACTGGTCTACTATTTCTTTAGGGACATTTTGTTTCCCAGAATTCATTCAGTGATATCACAGATTTAATAGATCCTTCCCTGGGATGGTCAAAGAGAATTTTTTTTTGTGATAGGCTTAGGAAAGATAATTGCTCACTCTTGCCCAGCCACAACATTCCTGATTCAACCATAATAACTCTATTCCTTGAATTTTAGTCCTACTATCTGTTACTTATCTCCAAAAAAGTAATTCTAGTCAATACCCTGATCCAAAGATTAGGAATCTGAAAATCTAACATCAGTCTCTCTAACCTTCCAACAAATATGTTATTCACACTTCAAGCTTCTTGCCAAACACCAATAAAAATAAAAATAAATTGTATGGTCTGCTTTATGTGTACATTGCAAGAATTCATTCATGCTTACAGAAGACACAGAGATGTGCAGATGGACAGAGTTATATAAGTGCTAGGTTATTATTAGTGTGTTTTCCAAATTTCCAGTAGAAAAATATGATCACACAGATGCGGGTGTCAGTACACATGTGTATATTGGAGCAAAAGAACTCTCTCTGGTGTCTGTTTATTTCTTAAACTTTATGGCTCTTTTGGAAACTTAAAATGAATAACCAATTGAATATGGATATGGCTGCTATATTGGCATGTACTACAGAAAATACATACAACTGTATTTTAAGCAAAGAAATGAACCAATTATTTAATTATTACTTAAAATGGAAGATGGCCATCCAGATCAGATTGAAGCTATTAGAATACAGAATGAGGCTCAAAAAATGCTAAATCTTTCACGGGTGATTATACTTCTATCCCCTTATAATTCACAAGATTTTTGGAAAATAATTCTTTTAGATCTGCTGTTGACAGTTTAATATTCCCTATGATAATGGTCTCAGGTGATAACAGATCTAACATTTAAACTTTGATCTGAATATGGATATTGTCATCAGTTGTAACACGTTGGAGATGTTCCCCTTGGAAATCCATCCACCAAATTGAAATGGTAAGCGTAGGGTGTTTCAAATGTGGTTAAACAATAAGATCTCTACCTTCGAAGAGCCTAGATTGCTTTTATTGAATACTGGCAGATTCCTAACTGTAACATCACCCTTGCCAACCAAAAAGAGTAAAAGCACTGCCAAAAGACATTCAAGAACAATTCCACATAGTCTCTTCTTTAAATGAATGCTTTTATAAAAGGCAAATTCTCATATTTCAGTGGCATACATACATAGATGTCTCATAGAAACCATGGTTATGTGTCTTAGTATTTCTCTTTAGCTAACCACAAGACCATTGAAATGGCATTCTGTTCATAGAGTTAAATATGGTAGCAATTATTTTGCTGGCAAAGATGAAGAAGGGTCTTGATAGCCTAAGTCCTGCACGTCAGGATTATATAAATGTCTTTCAGAGTTACATTGATAACTTTGAACACTCCCTTGCTGCTGAATGTTTGATGCAGCGACTGCCGAAATAAAACTGTCTGCATATAGTCAGCCCACTCTGGTTTGACTGGTAGGATTGTGGTGTAATTTCAGAGTGAAAACAGGTTTAAAAAATAAAAGAGAAAATAATGGTCTTTTTAAACTTTTCCAAAGTAATTTCAAACTTTCAAATTATCACATACATTTAAATATCAAGAAATGACTTGGAAATTGCTTTCTTGCATCATATTTACTAAAATGATGTCATCACTTATTTCAGGTGAAGAATAATATGATGCATGTAACTTGAGTATTGGTGACTGATCAGTGTTTGAACTAAAGGGCAGCCCAGGTCTTTTGGATTTAATTTTAACTATTCAAGTATGAGATGAGGTGGCTGTGAGCATAATAATATTAAAGGTTGGCTTGATGGGACCCATTTTGAAAAGTAGTACAATGGTTTTTGCTTTGTTTTTTTTTCTTTCCCCAATGGCTAGACTATATGCATACTAATAATTTACTCAAATGATCTCCAAAAACTTCATAGACAAGAATTTAAAAAAAATGAGATCCAAAGATGATTAGGGTAAAAGGAAAAGCACCTATATGTTATAAAATGTTTATAACAGCTCTTTTTCTAGTGTCAAAAAATGGGAAATTTCAGGAATGCCTGTCAATTGGGGACTGGCTAAACAAATTGTGATTATATAATTATGATGCAATGTCACTGTGCTATAAGAAATGATGAGTTCAACTATCTTAGAAAAACATGAAGAGACTTACACAAAATAATGAACAGCAAAATGAGCAAAACCAAGAGAACATTGTACATAATAATAACAATATCATTTTAAGAATGATTTTGAGCAAATAAGTCATTTTGACTATTATAGATATCCAAATTAACTATAAAGGACATATGAATAAAACAAACTAATCAGTTCTAGATAACTGATAAATAGAAATATGTATAAAATAATTTTACATATATATATATATATATATATATATATATATATATATATATATTTGGCTAATGGGACCTATTTCTGGAATGGGGTAGAGGAGAGAAGGGCAAAGGAGGAAAAAAAGTCAGGAGAAGAAATGTACATAAATTTGTTATGTATTTTAAATGAATAACAAATTATAAATGATGGATTTGCAGTTTCATGTTAATGCTTATTCTATTCAATAAATTTTTAAAATTTAAATCAAATCAAATTCTGCCTGTAATAAAATTAATTAACTGAAAACAAAATAAAAATCTGCTTGAAATGGGGAAAATATGCTTCATCATTTCCTCTACCACAAAAAGACAAGCAACTTCTGGAGAAAAATGTTCATGTTATAGGCTCAGTAACACTAAAGGACAGAATCAGAAAGAAGGAAACTATTTTTTGTTGTATATTTTTCCACTTGAAAGTATATTGTTTTTTTTCCATTACATGTAAAGATAGTTTTCTACATTCACTTTTATAAGATTTTGAGTTCCAAAATTTTCCCTCCATCCTTCTTTCCTCTTTCCCCTCCCCAAGACAGCAAGCAATCTGATATAGGTAATATATGTATAATCATATTAAACATATTTTCACATTAATCATGTTGCAAAAAAAAGAATCAGAACAAAAGGGAAAAACCACAATAAAGGAAAAAATGTGAAAATAATGTACTTCAATCTTGGATATGAATAGCATTTTCCACCATGAGTCTTTTTGCACTAAGTCTGCCAAAGGTGATCATTGCATGATATTGTTGTTACTATATACAATGTTCTCCTGGTTCTGTTACTTCACTCAGCATCAGTGCATGGAAGTATTTCCAGCTCTTTCTGAAATTAGCCTGTTCATAATTTCTTATGGCACAATAGTACTCCATTATATTTATATACCACAACTATTCTTCAATTGATGGGCATCTCCCAATTTCCAATGTTTCACCACCACAAAAAGAGCTGCTAAAATTTTTTGGGGTGTGTGGGTCCTTTTTTATGAGCTTTTTGGGGTATAGACCTAGCAGTGATATTACAACTTTATGGCCCTTTGAGCATAATTCCAAATTTCTTTCCAGAATGTTTGGATCAGTTCACAACTCCACTAACAATGTATGAGTGTTCCAATTTTGCCACACATTCACAAACATTTATCATGTGAAGGAAACTATTTCTCCCAAATTGGAAGAATTAAGAGAATTCAGAATAGTTTTCTTATAATTGAGTGTAGCAGAAATGCTGAGCTCATAAATCTAATCACACAGTGACCAATACATTTACAAGACAGCTTTTCCCAACCAATTCCATCTGAAAAGGCATTTCCTTATGGGATTATGTCAGACCTATGAGATGACAATGTTCATTTCTGGATGAAACATTTTAGAAAGAACGTGTACAAAATAGTGAATCATCCAAGAAGGAGGATAATCATGATTATGAGGGAGTTAGAGACCATGCCACATGTTAAGCTGAAAAATGAGATATTTATGAAAAAGAGGCAAATCATAGGAGACATTATAGCTTCTTCAAGCATTTTAAGGACTGTTACATGAAGAGAAATTTGAGGGTAATGATTAGAAAATGCAAACAGTTTATGGTCCTTTACAAAGAAAAATTTCTTAAAAATTAGAACTATGCAAAAATAGAAAAGACTATCTTGGGAGGTATTGGTGTGAAGTAAAACAAATATACTCAATAGAGGTCCTCAAGCTGGGGTTGAATGACCATATGGTGATGTTATAAAAAGTGATATTAGTCATTACATGCCATACAAAATTACCTCTGAGGTCTCTTCCAAATCTTGGATCCTGTGATTGGATAATTCATACTGTCCTTATGGGGGAAGATAAAGTCATATGGACTAGGCTGACCTGTATCATGTCATACAGTTAAAAAGATCTATGACTAGTAGAATGATTGCATCTCAAGTACAATCCTTAACAGATTGGTCTTATCCTCAAAACATAACAGAGTCCAATAAGAACTTTTTCAGCAGTACTAAAGCCCAAATTAAATAAGACATAATAAACTGGGAAGGCAATGACAAAGAAAGGATGAGCTATATTGAAAAAAAAAGGAAAATGAAAAAAATTTCAGGATATAGATAGCTAAAAAGCATCTCACTCCTTAATTTTAGAGATTAAGAAATTGAGGTTCAGAGAGGTGAAATAAATAGATTGTTACTCAGTATCTTAGAGTTAACAAATAACCCAAGTAAGTATTCCTCATTTTAGATCCTGGACTTACTATATTACCCACTTAGGCTGGATAAGAAAATGAAACAGTAGGGGACATAGTAGAAAGAGTTTTAGACCTACAAACAATATAGCACTGTGTTGAATGCTGTCTTTCATAATTTTGGAGCAGCTAAATGGTGCAGTGGATGGAGCACTGTACTTGAAACAGAAAGACATCTACCTAAATTCAAACCTCACCCATACACATTTACTAGCTGTTTGACTCTGGGCATGTCCCTTTACCCTGCTTACCTTAATTTCCTCATGTACAAAATGATCTGGCGAAGGAAATGGCAAAATCCTCCAGTATCTTTGCTAAGAAAACCCCAAATGAGGTTATGGAGAATAGGACATGACTGAAATGACTGAACATTCTCACACTCATTTCCTATATGACTATGGACAGGTTACTTAACTCTGATGACCTCAGCTTCCATAGCTGCAAAATAAGAATTTTGATACCTGTAGTATTTCAGAGGGTCATTGTAAAGACTTAAGATAATGCATAAAAAGTGTTTGCAACTATGCTTTAAGCCGTTAAGAAGGATTAGGCTTGTTCTGATTGGCCTTTTAGAGCAGAATCAGAAACAAGAGGAGAGTATTTCCGAAAAGCAAGTTGAGGCTCCATGAAAGGTTAATGAGAAACTGAACAAAAAACTGAATCTACCCCAAAGTTGATTGAGCTGCATCAAGAGCTAACAATTCCCCATATATATTGATCATCATGCAGAGGAATCATGTTCTTTTGTTGGGCTTGCTGTAGAAAGAATTCATGGTCAAGCTGAACTAGTTGACCTCTGAGGTCCCACCCAGCTCTTAGACTCCATTATTAGACTCTATTATCACAATCATGACAATCAACTGTCATGACTGTGATAATAGAAAACAAAAAGAACCAGAGCTACTTCAGTGGTTCCCAAGCTTTTTGTAACCACATTCTGACCTTTTAAAAATTAAATCAATTGTTTTGCCCCTCCATGCGTCAAATAAAATAATCTATAAAAGTAATTTCCTTTTATTATATTGTATTGAAATAAAATTAAGAATTTCTTATAATTTTGAAATACATAGATCTAAATAAAAATAAAGATAAATAGATATTCACTGATTTTTTAAAAAATTCTTTACAGTATTAGAGTAACAGGGGCACAATGGATAGAGCACTGTACATTGAGTCAAGAAAATCTGAGTTCAAATCCAGCATCAAATACTCCTTAGTTGTGTGACCACGTTTGCCTCAGTTTTCTCAATTACAAAGTGGGGATAACAATAATAATAGTACCTGTCTCATTAGATTATTATGCCAACTAAATAAGATAATTGTGCAATACTTAACACAGTACCTGGTACATAGTAAGCACTATGTAAATGTTTTTGTTGTTTTTTTGTTTTCCAGTCATGTTTGACTCTTCATGACCCCATTTGGAGCTTTCTTGGAAAAGATAATGAAATGGTTTGCCATTTCCTTTTCCAGCTCATTTTACAGACATGGAAACTGAGGCAAATGGATAAGTGACTTGTCCAGTGTCTAGTCAGCATCTGAGGCCAGACTTCAACTCATAAAGATAAGTTTTTCCTAGCTCTGAGCTCTAACTTAGAAGTCCATATAAATGTCAGTTATGGTTATTACTACTGATAATAATAACTTATAAAAACAATAATAAAATAATTTTATTCGTGTGATGAATGGGCTTGTTTGCTTAGCTCAGAGTTTTGTTGTTTTTTTTTTTTTTTAAGAAACCCAATGGCACTGATAATATTGCTACTTATAACTTTTTTTTTATTCTCTAAGTTAGTTATGTTGTCTTTAGAATAGCCATAGTAGAAAAACCTCATTTTTCACAAAAGAAGATATTGCAATATGGTTATAAAATTTATATCAGTTTGCTAAACCAAAAGACTATTTATTCATCCATAGCTAACATTTAAGAAGGGTATCAAATGCAAATGCTTCTTCTTGTTTCAAAAGCAAGACTATTAATGCTTCTTGTCCAGATGGAATAAGATGAAATGTATCATGTTTATGCATTGCAAGTAGTTTTCTTGTCCACTCATATTCAGAAATATTGAGCTCTTTTAAAAAATGATAATTATGTTTGTAGACTATAAACTGCTCTAATTAAGAGAACCTTCTTTTATTTTTTTAAAAAAAGAAATATGCATATTTATTTCCATATTTCTAATCCATTATACATAGCCCCAACTTTCTCCTAAATGCTTTCTCATTCTGGCTCAGAGTATGAATTTAGGAATTTTTCATTGCTTTACAATACTCAATTTTTACATCTACCAAATAGAGAATTTTCAAGAGGAAGTTTTGTTGCAAATTTATTTGCTTCATTGCTATTATAATTACTATGCAAAATGACAAATTCCTCTTTGAAACCAATCTCCCCTTGAAGTACTTGGCAGAAAAAAAAGCCTTCATATTTCACAATAATATGGAAAGGCACTATTCCCCCATCATCACAACATTTTGGAAAGAGTTTTCATGTTAATAGGTTGCTTTATAAAGTTTATTACTCTTGTAACAATATGAAAAACTATATGTGGCTCATCAATCATATTTCTCAATACAAATGATTTCCTATGAAATGTGAAATGAATCCAAATTCTACAAGCACATTTTCAATTTGTGCTTATTGACTTGCATCTTGTCTGATGACAATTGAGTTCCATCAGTACAGAGTTCACATTATATTTTCATTTTTAAACATCTATAAATTACATTAAAAATGTCCCTTGACACAGTACTGCCATTAATATGTTTGCAGAATACCAAATTTTCCCCAACATCAGTTTCAACAATATATCATACATAATCAAATAAGCATCTTTAACTCTATTTGTTGATTCATATGCTTGCTTTACAAAACAAGAAGAATTTCATTTATTAACTGATTAGAAAAATCTTCAGACACATGGGGCAAATCTTCAGCTCTGGATGGGAGTTTCACTATTAATGACAGGTAGCACCAACATTTCTATTATCAAAGTTCCTGTTGTTGTTGTTGTTGTTGTTGTTGTTGTTGTTGTTGTTGTTGTTGTTGTTGTTGCTATTTTTTTAAATACTGAGAAAGTAACTATTTACAGAACAAAAAGTCATTTTATGTTACACACTTGGGTTTAGAATAAGTTTGCTTTAGTTTATTAAGAGCATTTAACTTTTGCTTTAAAAAATTATCTTGTCATTATAGCATATTTTAAATGTATATTTTCAAGATATTTCAATTTATTAGTTTTTTGTATCTATAGTTGATGCATTTATGCAAAGAATAAGACTAAAATTATAGTAAACATTAACTTCAAAAATAACAGTACTTATAAATCTTAATGACAATATAGTAAATAGTATTCTCAAGATGGAGGCTTTTTACTATGTGTTTCTACAAAATAAACTGTAGCTTTTGCTTGCAATAGTTTCAAATTTAATAGTAGATTTTTCTTTCTAATCAGCTTTTATTCACCAAAAGAGGACATTATTTCACTCAAATACACAGAATTTTAACATATCTAGATTTAAATTTAAGTGCTGAGAATTTGAATTATTTATTCTAATTCTTGAGTTATTTTACTACAATTTTAAGTTGCAATGTCTTTTAGCCCACTAATTATACTATACCAAAATGAATGACATTAAGTAATATAATAGATAATGTGATACTTTTAATTTCCATTCAGAGATAGTTGAGGTTGACAGCAGTTGACAGTGGCCCATGTTCATTAATAGCTAATAGCTATCTGGCCTTTGTCAGCCTTTTGTAACATTCACTTTGGGTCCTGACATGCACACCTGTCTATAGGACTTCAACCTTCTGCCCCCATGTGACTTTCTCTGGCCTTCAGACAGCCAAAAGTGCTGAGTCAAGCAACTATTTGACTTTTAAAAATAGATTGTTAGGGCTAGAAAAAACTGTAGAAATCATCTACTCTAACCACTTCCTTTTATTAGGGAAGATAAGAAAGGGTCAAAGTGAGAAAGTGACTTTTAAAGTAAGGTATATAGGAACAGAACTGAGACAAAAATCCATAATATTTCATACAGTACCTCAAGTACAGCAACATGTCCAACTTGGAACCTGAATATAGGATTCTGAGACTGAGAGTTTCATGGTCTGCCTACCAATTTGTTAACCAGTCCATTGCCATTGGCATTGACTCAAGATGAGATAACCTGCTTTTGATAGCTTCCCATAGTCAAATTAGGAAGAATAACCCATCAAATTCTAATTTGCTACATTTCCATTCTTTGGCCTAAAGAGTCCCTTATGGAGTCATACCAAATTCATTTTATGACACAGATATAGTGTTGATACCTAAACCAGGTAGGGTGAAAAGAGAGAAAGAAAGCTATAGACCAATTTCCCTAATGAATATTGATGCAAAAATCTTAAATAAAATATTAGCAAAGAGATTACAGAAAATCATCCCCAGGATAATACACTATAATAAAATAGGATTTATACCAGGAATGCAGGGCTGGTTTAGTATTAGGAAAACTATTAGTATAATTGACTATATCGATAACCAAACTAATAAAAGTCATATGATTATCTCAATAGATGCAGAAAAATCATTTGAAAAAATCCAGCATCCATTCCTATTAAAAAACACTAGAGAGTATAGGAATAAATGGAGTTTTCCTTAAAATGATCAATAGCATTTATTTAAAACTATCAATAAGCATCATATGTATTAGGGACAAATTAGAACCATTCACAATAAAATCAGGGTTGAAACATGGTTGCCCACTATCACCATTACTATTTAATACTGTATTAGAAATGTTAGCTTTGGCAATAAAAGAAGAAAAAGAAATTAAAGGAATTAGAGTAGATAATGAAGAAACCAAATTATCACTCTTTGCAGATGATATGATGGTATACTTAAAAAACCCTATTGAATCATCTAAAAAACTACTAGAAACAATTCACAACTTTTAGCAAAGTTTCAGGATACCAAAAAATCCACATAAATCATCAACATTTTTATATATTACCAACAAAGTCCAGCAGCAAGAGATACAAAGGGAAATTTCATTTAAAATAACTGTCAATAATATAAAATATTTGGGAATCTATATGCCAAGGCAAAGACAAGAACCATATGAATACAACTACAAAATACTTTCCATACAAATAGAGTCAGATCTAATTAATTGGAAAAATACCAAGTACTCATGGATAGACCAAGTGAATATAATCAAAATGGCAATACTACCTAAATTAGTCTACTTATTCAATGCCATACCAATCAAACTCCCAAGAAATTATTTTACAGATCTAGGAAAAAATAATAACAAAGTTCATCTGGAAAAACAAAGATCAAGAATTTCAAGGGAATTAATGACAAAATAAATGCCAATGAATGTGGCCTAGCTGTGCCAGACCTAAAACTATATTATAAATCAGTGGTCATAAAAACCATTTGGTACTGCCTAAGAAATAGAGCAGAAATAGAACAGATTAGGTTCACAGGACAAAATAATCAATGACTATGGTAATCTAATGTTTGACAAAGCCAAAGACTCCAGCTTTGGGGAGAAGAACTCACTCTTTGACAAAACTTGCTGGGCTTATTTCCCAAAGAGATTTTAAAAGAGGGAAAGGGATCCACATGTGCAAAAAAAAGTTTGTGGCAACCCTTTTTGTAATGGACAGAAACTGGAAACTGAGTGAATGCTGACCAGTTGGAGAATGGCTGAATAAGTTCTGGTATATTTATGTTATAGAATATTATTGTTCTTTAAGAAATGATCAGCAGGATGAATTCAGAGAGGCCCAGAGAGATTTACAGGAACTTATGCTAAATGAAATGAGTAGAACCAGGAGATCATTGTACACAGCAACAGCAAGATTATACAATGATCAATTCTATGGGTGTGGCTCTTCTCAACAATGAGATGATTCAGGCCAATTACAATGATCTTGTAATGATGAGAGTCATCTACACCCAGAGAGAGGACTGTGGGAACTGAGTGTGAATCACAACACAGAATTTTCACTTCTTTTGTTATTGTTTGCTTGAATTTTATTTCTTTCTCATTTTTTTTCTTTTTGATCTGATTTTTATTGTGCCCCAAGATAATAATATAAATATGTATGCCTATATTGGATTTACATATATGTACATATGTGTGTATATATATGTGTGTGTGTGTGTATATATATATACATATATATATTTAACCATGTTTAACATTAAAAAAAGGGTCCCCTATGCTATAGCATTTGTATTTTACTGGAAAATAGTATTAAGAAAGAAGGTATTTAATAACTAATAATAATTTATGTGGTGTTTATTATTGCCATACACTATACTAAACACTTTATAATTATTATGTCATTTGATCCTCACATCAACTCCGAAAAGTGGATGATATTGATGTTCCCATTGTACAGATGAGGAAACTGAGGCAAAAATAGGTTAAATGGCTTACCAATGTCATACAACTAGAACGTGTCTGAGGTAAAATTTAAACTGAGGTATTCCTACTCTCCAAAACCAATTATTTATCTACTATGCCATGTAACTGCTCAATTACTTCAATATCCTCCTCTTTATCTACCATTTCGATCTGAGGCAATATAAATAAAAATGTAAGAATATATGAAGTCCAGTAATAAACTGTTTCTTATATTCCTATAAGTCCCATCAATAATTTGAGAAATGCAAAAAATTTAACAAATTATCAAAATAAGCTACCATACATTGTAGCTACAAAGGATGGTGGAACACACATGATTAATGTTAAAATACATTAATTAATTGATTGATGTTATAGCATCTGAGTACCTAAAGGAAAAACCAATCAAAATAGACAGTAAAACTATAGTATTTGGGAACTTTGATGAGATACTTCAGCCAAAAAAAATTAAAAATGAACAAGAAAGAAAGATGCAGTTAAATATAACTTTAGAAAAGTTAACTATGATAGATACCTAATGATTAAAAAGTGGGAATTGAATGAATAAACATTTAAAATGTTGAACCCAAAATTATGGTATATGAATATTATGGAATATTATTGTTCTGTAAGAAATGACCAACAGGATGAATACAGAGAGGCCTGGAGAGACTTACATCAACTGATGCTGAGTGAAACGAGCAGAACTAGGGGATCATTATACACTTCAACAATGATACTGTATGAGGATCTATTCTGATGGAAGTGGATATCTTCAACATAGAGAAGAGCTAATCCAATTCCAATTGATCAATGATGGACTGAATCAGCTACACCCAGAAAAGGGACACTGGGAAATGAGTGTATACTGTTAGCATTTTTTGTTTTTCTCCCCAAGTTATTTTTACTTCTGAATCCAATTCTTCCTTTGTAACAACAACAAAATTCGGTTCTGCACATATATATTGTACCTAGGATATACTATAACATATTTAGTATGTATGGGAATGCCTGCCATCCAGGGGAGGGGGTAGAGGGAAGTAGGGGAAAATTCAGAACAGAAGGGAGTACAAGGAAGTACAATGTTGTAAAAAAATGTTATAATTATAAAATTAATAAAATAAAATAAAATAAAATTTTAAACCCATTCTGGAATATAAAATAACTCACAAAAAAGAGCAGAAATATTAGATTCATCCTATGTAAAAACTTATAATTAATAGAGTATATTTGATAAAAGGATCTAAACTTAAGTGAAAACTCAATAATATGATACTAAAAAATATCTTGATCAAAGAGTAAATCATGGAAAAGAAGATAATTTCATTAGGAAAAAAATGAAAACAATATGGCAATATGCCAAAACTTTTGGAATGAAGCCAAAGCATTCATTAAGTGAAAATGTATATCTCTAAAGACTTTCATCATAAAAGAGAAAAAGAATAAGTCATTGATTTGTCATGCAGCTAAAAAACTAAAAAAAAACAAAAAAAAAAAAAAAAAAAAAACAAATAAAACCCCCAACTAAACACCAAAATAGAAATTCTGAGAATCAGAGATAAACAAAATCCAAAATAAAAGCAAAAACATTTAATTTTGAAATAAAACTGGGAGCTATTTTTAAAAGACAAAGCATTAACTATTCAATCCTCCAAAAGGTGCTTTCACTATACCCCCACTCTGCTTTTTTGCCTCCTTTGATGTACTAATTTTCCTTTATTCCCCTTAGAATGTAAGTTACTTGGGGTCAAGGATTGTCTTTCTCCTTATATTTGTATTTTTAACAAAGTGCTTGGCACATAGGAACCACTTCATAAATGTTTGTTGACATGAAAAAACACTGCTATTACAACTTCTAACAACAATAATAACAACAGCATTTCTATAGCATTTTAAAGTTTATAAAACTGAGGTAAGAAGTTTTTAAGCTGTAGCTCTAGCTTTCTAGCTCTAAATGTATGATCCTGTGATCCCTATTAGACTTTACACCCATGAGGGTGGATACTTCCAGATATGTCTTAGTCATGTTTATATTCCCACTTCACAACTTCACACAATTGATAGTATCATAGATTCGAAGCTGGAAAGAATCTCTAAATAGGTTTAGTTTAACGTCATTTCAGTTGAAACAAAATGATGTATTATGGGGAAGGAGATTTGATCAATGTTTAGAACACTGTAGGCATTAAACAAGAATTTATTAATTGTATATTAGATGAACTTCACAAAGCTGTCAAGGATGAAATGCAACGCTTCTAGAATTCTTTCTTTGAATAAAAACTTTTTGATTAGTTGATTCTAGTGGGATTTCTACTAAAGAAAAAATTTTATGAGGAAAAACTTCAAAAATGGCAATGATCAGGAATGAACATTAGGTAAGCTCCAAGTTGTAAATAAAGAATAACCAAATTGTTTCAAAATAAAAACAATTAAATTAACAATAATAAAAAGTAAAATAAAGAAGAATTATGTGCTGTAAAACCACATTGAAAAGCAATGTCCTCTTCTACAATTCTGGTTGTACCACAGGTTACTTTGTGTTCCTTAAGCTCAATGCTTCTTCCTCAACATGACACTGAAAGTTTATGATGAAGGTTAAATCTAATCACCAAGTAGCAATATGATAATGAGTTTTCTACTTTGCAGCACTTATTTCTACTTATAATCATTTGAAATCTCAGCTTTACAAAGGCCTTAGAAAACTAAAAAATACTCAGTAAAGTTGCATTTATTAAGTGCCTACTATGCTTCAGGCACTGTTCTAATCACTTAAGATACAAAAAAGAGGGAGAGGACAAAAAAAATTGACCATGTTCTCAAGGAGTTCACAGTCTCAGAGAGAGGAAAACATGCAACTTACTATGGACAAACAAGCTATGAACAAGGTAAGTTGGTGGTCAGAAATACAACTTAACATTGGACTTCTTAAGGTAAAAATTTTTGAAATGAACTTTGTAAAATTATGCCTTAAAAATGGAAGAGAAAGGTTGCATAACTGTCCAGGTGTAAGGAAAGCAGTGCTAACATAATCCCCTTGTGTACAGAAGGATAACAATCCCCATGATCCTTTGCCCAAAACTTTTAGTGAACCTGAACAAAAAAAAAATTGAAGTTCAAAAAGTATCACTTCACTCTTTTTATATTATTTTTGCGTTCTGCGCATCTCTCTATTTCCTTGTTCCGGCCAGCAACTGTGCCAAAATACACAACATCTCCTGTTCTCACGGTATTTCTGACCTGACCAAAAGAAGGAAGTTTCACAAAGCCTGTCCTTGTGAAATCAAAAGCCCAATTTTGCATACTCCAGAGATTTAGATAAAAGTTATGTGATTACCTCAAGTGTTAGGTACTTATCTAGAAGGAGTTGGCTGCCTCCATCTTTGAGGGGTTTCTTGGGGCAAAGTTCTATATCCTCCATCTTAGTCAAAAGCCCTTATAAATGCTTCATTCCTACAACTAAGAGTTTGTTAAAGGAACTTTTAAAAAATAAATACAATTTCAATTCTCAATAACTCAACAATAACCCAATTATCAAGATAATTTTTTGGCACTCCATTAATATGAGAAAGGGAGGAGAGGAATGAAAGAAGGAAAAAAAGGCAGAGGGCTAGGAGGAAAGAAGGAAGGCAAAGACAGAAGTAGCAGCATAATAATTAATCTGTCTGAATCTTTTCTCATTGATTATTTTTCCAATTCTGGGACATGATGAGTATGACTCTGGACCAACATGAACTACTGCCTTGTGCTGATATAGATGCCTATAAACATCCCAACCTGTCAATATAACAAATATCAAATGTCTTACAAACTCAACCAGTAAATTCCAGGTGTTCATTCCTGTCACCCTTTTCTACAGAGCTCACTCAAAATCATTTTCCCTCATGACCAAATTTATTTCCCACATATAGATACATTACTTTCTCATGATTTCCCATCTCAAAAGGATTTGTTAGACTGAAGCTGAGGAGAAAGGTAAAGCTTATTAAAAAGATTTGGAGGGAAAGTAAGATACAGACTATGTCTTTGAAGGGAAATAATCTGGCCCATTGTAAGATGCAATGAGATAAAGTTGAATATAACAATGAATTCCATTAGAAGGAAGTATATATTTGAGGGAATTCTCTTCTTCTAGTAAGGGATGTACTTCTTGGAACTAATGAACACTTCAGGAAAGGGAAGTTTGGATCTATGTAGCACATAGGATCAAAAAAGAGTAAATGGAAGATCAAAAGTTGAGAGAGAAGCTATGTTGGCCTTCAAGATAGGCAGATAATAGTGGATTGCAGGATCCTGATTATACTTTAGTGAACTACAAGTAGCTAAGTAGTATAGCAGCTAGATAGAATAGAGTATGAGACATAGAGTTAGGAGGGTCTGAGTTTAAATTTGGCCTTAGAAACTTATTACCTGTGTGATTGTAGGCAAATCATTTAATCTTTATTTGCCTCAGTTTCTTCAACTATAAAATGGAGTGATAGAATGCCAGTCTTGAAGTCAAGAGGACCATAGTTCAAATCTGGCCTCAGACCCATACAAAATTAGCTATGTGATCTATGGTAAATCACTTAACTCTGTCTCAGATTCTCATCTGTAAAGTGAACTAGAAAGGAAATAGCAAACCACTCCATTATCTTTGCCAAGAAAATCCCAGATAGGATCACAAAGAGTCAGATATAACTAAAAAAAATTACTGAATAAATACAAACCACCAGGATTATTATGAGGATCAAATGATAGTATCTGCCACATAATAGGTCTATATATATTTTTAAAAACTGTTCTGTTTCTCTTCTCTTTCCCTTTATTCCCCTAGTTTCCTACATGATTTTTTTTTTCAAAATGAGGCCTTTTGGAAGAAAGTTCTTGAAAGAGAGAGAGGGGGGGGGGGAGAGAGAGGGAAGCACGTATGGATATGGCAGAGATCCATAGTCTTCCTAGTAGATGGGCTAAATAGAAATGGGAATAAGGTTTTTATCTCCTAGACCTTATATGAAGGCCATAGGAAGAATTTGGTAAAGACAGATCACTGGATTTAGTCAGGATGAATTTTGGCTCAAAAATCTGGTAGTTTTGTCAATCTGGGAAATTAGCACTAATTTATCGAGCCTCAGTTTCCTCACTATAATATGGGAATAGTAAGAACATCTATTGAACAGGGTCACTGAGGATCAAATGAGGTAATGTTTATAGTTTGCCTTTCAAAGCACTACATCAAAATGAGTGATTCTTGTTATTAATAAAAACCATTCAAGTACCATGCCCTTGAGCAAGAGAATAGATTATAGGCCTAGAGTATTCTAGAAGAAAAAAAAAAGAATGAGTTAAATTAACATGTATTAGATTGGAACACCACAAATACATGTTTTTCAAAGAATTATAGAGAGAAAAAAGAAAGAAGAGACAGGTATAAAAAAGAAGGGAAAGGGAAAAGGAGGAGGAAGATGAGAAGTTGAGACAAAGGAAAAGGAGAAAAGAATGAAGGGGAGACAGAGAGAAAGAGAGACAGACAGATGAGGGGAGAGACAGAGAGGGAAAGGGAGAGGAAGAGGGAAGAAAAGTCAAGTGGATTCACGAAATTTAGGCTTCAGCAGGATAATGGAGAATAAAGTAGAAGTGGATAAATCAGATATTGAAGCATTATCATTATTAAATATACAATCAAAAATGGTGTCATATCTATATTCATAAAAATAAAGCTAATCAAATCACAGAGATTTAATAACATGATAATGTTAGAGACCTTAAGTTCCCCTTTCAAAGCTCAATCTAAATGATCTGAAAGAAAGACAAACCAAAAGGAAAATGTAAGCGCTGAAATTCTAAAAGATATAACATCTCTTAAATGATGATATTAAAGAAAAAATATTTCATAGCATCATATAATGCCCTTACAAAAATGAGCATATCTTAAGACACAAAGAAATCACAAATAAATGTTATAAAATGAACTGGTTCCTTAAGTAACTAATAAAATTAATAAGTAATTTACATAACTTGATCAAAAAAAAGATTTTGTGATTGTATTATTATAATTTTTCCATTTATATTGCTATATTCAGTGTATATTGTTTTCCTGGTTTATCTTCATTTTGCATAAATTTATGTGTCTTCCTATATTTTTCTGAATTCATTAAGTTGATTATTTCATATACTCAATAATATTCCATTACATTAATAAATCACAATTTGTTTATTGAGTCTCCCAATTGATGATCATCTACTTTGTTTTCAGTTCTTTTTTACACAAAAAGTGTTGTTACATTTAATTCTACAGGGTACTTTTCTCATAGAGCTCCAAGAGAACCACTCGGTCTGGACTTTTTAGTCACCTTCTTAGCATAGTTCCAATTTTGCTTTTCAGAATGGTTGGACCAATTCAAAACTCCACCAAAAAAATATTACATCCTCTTCAATATTGACTATTCTTTTCTTTCCCCTCTTTGCTAATTTGCTGAGTGTGAATTGAAACCTCAGACTTCACATTTCTTTTTCCATTAGTGACTTGGAACATTCTTTTTTTTTATACGTATTAATAACTTAAAATTATCCTTTGGAGAATTAATCAATGATGTCCTTTTATCACTTATCTATTGGTGAATAGTTTGTGCTACTTTTCTTTGCTGTTTCCTGAATTGACTACCTATCTTTTAAACTTACATTGATATCATATTTAGATTTTAACACATGCCAAAGTTTTTCCAATTCATATAATTGAAATTATCTATCATATTTTATGACTGCTTCAATGCATTGTTTGATTAAGAATTGTAGTCTTTGCCATTGTCATGAATATAACCTAATCTGATTTGCTTCTAATTCTTTTATTGTGCTAACTTTTAATATAGCATACATCCATTTTGGGTTTATTATGGTATATGACTAGGCAATACATTTAAGCCTAATTTCTACTAAAATACTTTCCAATTTTCCTAGAAATCTTTATCAAATAGGAAGTTCTTTGCAAAATAATTTATATTCTTTTTAAAAATTTTTGGAGGCAATTGGTGTTAAATGACTTGCTCAGGGTCACACAGTTTTGATGTGTTAAGTGTCTGAGATCACATTTGAACTCAGGTCCTTCTGACTTCAGGGCTGGTACACTATCCACTGTGCCACTTAGCTGTCCCAGTAATTTATATTCTTAGGTTTGACAAATACTTATTAGGATTTTTTTTACTTCAATTATTTCTAATTATTTCTTGCCTAACCTATTCCACTAATCACCTTATGCTTGGGTATTTTGTTGTTGCTATCTCTCTTGAAATATTAGATCTGTTGTTTCTCCAAATGAATTGTTATTAGTCTATTATTTGGCCCACATCTACAAAATATCCTGAGTATATATATATATATATACACATACATATATATAGATATAGATATATATAAATATAGATATAGATATAGATAGATAGATAGATAGATAGATAGATAGATATACAGCATTGAATCTATAAATTATCTATGAAGTTTCCTACATTAGTATAGCCCAGTGATAAGAGCAGAGAATGTTCCTCTACTTTTTTTTTTGCTCATGATTCCTTTTAAGGAGTTACTTTATAGAATCTATATAGGTCTTGAACATACTTTGTTAGATTAATTCCATGACATTTTATACACTTACTAAGAATTTTGAATAAGCCTTACCTTTCTTAATTTTTTAAAAAGTTCTTTATATTATCTCTTTAAAAGGCAGGAACTGTTTTTTTTTTCTTTTTTATGTTTACTTTTAATTTCTCTGGCACATGTTCTACATTTGCAACAATCCTGAGAATTATACATATATATATGTATATATGTATATATGTATATATATGTGTATGTATGCATTGTGTATGTATATATATACATATATATATATACATATATATATTCTTTAATTTTACTATTCAGAAAAGGCTACAAGTCTTTCAGTTCTAAATTTTCCAAAAGTTTATCTAGTATATCCACAGTAAAAGGAACATTAAAGTCTGCTACTATTATTGTGTTACATAGATTTTTATCTACATTGATATTATATTTTCTGCCTTATCTTATAACATAATTATGATTTCTACTTATTGGAGCCAACTGATGAATAGAAAATTTTGTTTTAGCTCCTGAATTCTATAGTTAATCTTTAGATATACTTCTTATATAAAGTGAATCATCAGTATCATTTACTTATCCATTTTCCTATTTCATTCTGTTTTATTGGATTGTTTGACCCATTCACACTTAAAGTTGTGTTTATTAAACTTGTGTTTTCTTCCATTTATTTCTTAAATATTGCTTTTTGAAAATTCCTTCCTCTTTTAAGTCAGTATTTTCACCATGTAATCAACTAACTTAGATTTTGAAGATATATATATAAATATATATATATATATATATATATATACACACACATACAGAGAGAGAAAGAGAGAGAGAGAGAGAGAGAGAGAGAGAGAGAGAGAGAGAGAGAGAGAGAGAGAGAGAGAGAGAGAGAGAGAGAGAGAGAAAGAAGATGGAAGTAGAGGCTTCTTTTTACCTTTTCTGTCTTTTTATCCTTTCCCTCTGTAAAAGCCTGTTTCACCTGACTACTGCCTCCTTTAATCTACCTTTCCTTTTATCATTCACTCTGCCAGATCTTTTATCCTCTTCCTCTATTTCTTCCCTAGTAGATAAGATACATATATTACACATACATACACACATACACACACATACACGCACCTGTATACACACCTACAGGCTCCTTCTAATTGCCCCAATAATGATAAAGATTACTAGGATTTACATATATCATCTTCCCACATAGGATTGTAATCAGTTTAACTTCATTAAATCTTTTATGAATATTCTTTCACCTTTTCCTGTTTATGCCCCTTGAGGATCATATTTAAATGTCAAATCTTCTATTCAGCTCCAATCTTTTCATCAAGAGTGCTTGGAAATCTTCTATTTCATTATCTACTTTTTTGCCAGAAGAATTTATTTTTATTATTATTATAATTATTATTATAGCTTTTTATTTACAAAACATATGCATGGGTAATTTTTCAACATTAACCCTTGCAAAACCTTCTGTTCCAACTTTTCCCCTCCTTCCCCCCACCCTTTCCCCTAGCTGGCAGGTAGTCCCATACATGTTAAATATGTTAAAGTATATGTTAAATCCAATATATGTATAAATATTTATACAGCTATGTTGCTGCACAAGAAAAACTGGATCTATTAAGAAAGAAAAAAACCTTAGAAGTAAAACAAACGCAAGCAAACAATAACAGAAAGAGTGGGAATGCTATGTTGTGGTTCACATTCATTTCCCATAGTTCTCTCTCTCTTCATTAGCTGACTCTCTTCATTACTGAACAATTGGAACTGGTTTGAATCATCTTACTATTGAAGAGAGCCACATCCATCAGAATTGATCATCGTACAATGTTGTTGTTGTGTATAATAAACTGGTTCTGCTCATTTCACTCAGCATCAATTCATGTAAGTTCTCCAGGCCTCTCTAAAAATCATCCTGTTGGTCATTTCTTAAGAACAATAATATTCCATTACATTCATGTACCATAACTTGTTCAGGCATTCTCCAATTGATGGGCATCCATTCAGTTTCCAGTTTCCAACCACTACAAAGTGGGCTACTACAAACATTCTTGTACATACAGGTCCCTTCCCCTTCTTTAATATCTCTTTGGGATATAAGCCCAGTAGTAACACTGCTGGATCAAAGGTTATGCATAGTTTGATAACTTTTTGAGTATAGTTCCAAATTGTGCCGGAAGAATTTAAGTCAGTTCACTAAGTATATTATTCTTGGTTCAAATCTCGATTCCTTTGCCTATACAGAATATCATATTCTAAACCCTCTAGCTCTTTAACATGCATGGAAACTACTAAATGTCATGTTATCCTGACTGCAAGTTCATGACATTTGAATTATTTGTTTCTAGTTGCTTAAAATATTTTCTTTTTGACCTGAAAACTCTAGAATTTGGCTATAAAATGGGAATTTTCATTTTGGGATCTCTTTCAGGAAATGATAAATAGATCCTATTGATTTCTCTTTTACCCTCTGGGTCTAAGGTATTGAGGCAATTTTCCAGTATAATTTCTTGAAATATGATATGACTCTTTTTTAAAAAAAATCATGACTGTCAGATAGTCCAATGGTTTTTGAATTATTTCTTCCAGATCTATTTTTTTAATTAGAATGTTTTAATAAGATTTTTAAATTTTTCTGTTATTTTCATTCTTTTAACTTTGTTTTATTGTTCTTGATGACTCATGTAGCCATTAGTTTCCATTTGTCCAATTTTAATTATTTTTTTTTAGCTAGCTTTTTGCCTCTTTTTTCATTTTGTCAATTCTGCTTTTTTCCCCCTGAAGCAATTGGGGTTAAGTGACTTTTCCAAGGGTCACAAAGACAGGAAGTTTTAAGTGTCTGAGACCAGATTTGAACTCAGGTCCTCCTGACTTCAGGGCTGGTGCTCTATCCACTCAATTCTGCTTTTTAAAAGAGTTCTTTTCCTCTAAATTTTTTGTCTCTTTTGCCAGTAAGCCAATTCTGCAGGATTTTTTTAAAGGTCTTATTTTCTTCAATGTTTTTTGTGTCTTTTTTAGCAAGCTGTTAATTTTCTTCCTATAATTTTCTTTCCTATAATTTCACTGTTATTTCTTTTCCAGAGTTCTCTTCTAGCACTCTTATCACTTGAGTCCAATTACCTTTCTTTATTTGATGCTTTGCTTGTATCACATTATTGCCTTCTTCTGAGTTTAAGTTTTGGTCTTCTCTGCCACTGTAGTAACACTTTATGTCCAAGTTCTTTTTTGTTATTTACTTATTTTCACAGACTATTTCTTGACTGAATTTTATGTTAAAGTTGGTCTCTGCTCACCTGGGAGTGGGGCAACACTTTCAGGGTTTTTCATGCTGCTGTTTTCAGAGCTACGTCTAAAGTCCTGAAGTTTTCAGTGCCTTTGAGGTGAGGAAAAGGTGTGGTTGCTGCCCTGGTCTGCATTCTGGTCTTTACACAGGAAGGGCCCTTGCTCCCCTGTAGTTGTGAGTGTTAGCATTCCTTTTGGCCTTATAACTGTGACCAGGGCCCCCATTCCTTTTAGACCTGCCACAATCAGACCTCTTCATCCAAGAACTGTGATCCAGAATGATTTATGGTCAATCAGTGCCAAATGTACCAATGCCAGCAAAAGGTCCCCTATAATCTCTTTCTGACAACTTGTCTGACCACCTTACCATCTGTCTCCAGGTTGAGAGTTCTGAAGCCACTACTATTGCTGCTGATGCCACTTTCTTGCTTGCCTCCAAAGTCTACTGTTGGTGCTCTTGCCATGCTCTAGAAAGGCTTCAGTCCTGATGTCACAAAAATCTCCTGCAAATCACTTCAGTTGCCTTAGGCTAGAAAAATGTCTCATTCTGACCTTTGTTTGCTCTGTCTCTCCAAAATTTGATCTGAGGAATTATTTTGAAGTTGTTTGAAGGAGAATGTTGGGGGAGTTCAGCTGTACTCCACGGTTCTAGAATATATTGTTAAAGGGATAATTGGGACACATCTTAAAAATGAAGTGGTGGCCACAAAAATCTATGCCAGACTAACTTTATTTCCTTTATTGATGAGGTTATAATACTTTCAAATCATGGGAATTCTATAGTTATAGCTCTTATATAGATATAAATTCTCTATTCATAAATTCTCTAGGAAGGCATATACTTAGATATTCAGAATTGGTTGAATGGACAGACACAAAAAAATAGTCATTAATGATTTCATATCAGTTTAGAAAGAAGTCACTAATGAAATGGCCCAGAAGTCACTAATGGAGTGGTCTGTGCTATTTAACATTTTCATCAATGACTTGAATAAAATTATAGATAGTATGCTCATTAAATAATTTTCAGATGACAACAAGCTAAGAAAGATAGAGAACACATCAGATGGCAGATTCATAGTCCCAAAAGATCTTAAAATCTTGATATACTAGAATACTGTGCCAAATCTGATGAGATAAAATTTAATAGTTTCACATTTGGGTTCAAATACTCAGCCTGGCAAATACAAAATGAAAGTTGTTTGGCAAGATAGACATTCATCTGAAAAACAATTTTAACAGATTGTGAATAAACAGTATGTTCTATCAGTTCCCTTCCTCCCCCCCAAAAAAATTTAATAAAATCTTAGGTTCTGTTAAGATTGGTATAGTATCAAAATGCAGGGATGTCATAGTCATACTTCCTTCTGTCCTGATCAGATCATAATTGGACTATTCTACATTATAGGCAGGCCATTGAAAAACTGGAAAATAATAAATCAGTTAACAAATATTTACTAAGTGCCTACTATGTGCCAGGCACTATGAAAAGTACTGAAGATGCAGATATGAAAAAGAAAAATGGTCCTTGACCTTGAAGCATTTATAATCTAATGGAAGAAAATGACAAATAAAAGAAAGCAAAAAAGAGAGAGTGAGGGAAGTAGTCAGCATGGGGATATGATGAAGAAGTTGGAAGGAGTACAGCTGGATACGAAATGAAGAGATAGTTGAAGAAATAGATAGACATCAGGTGTCCACTGTGGTGTCAAAGAGATTCTTAATAAGGGTTGTCTTGCATCAAATGGCTTCTGCATTCCTTTTAAATAGTGACATTCTATATTTCTGTGATTAATATGCAAGAACCACTTCTTTCCTGAATGTATAAAATTTAAATCTAAGAAACAAATTAATAATTTATAAAAATTATAATCATAAAATCCTATAAATTTTATTTGTTAAAATGTAATTATAAAATATGTTTAAAATATGTTTATATCTAACAAACATTTACTAAGTTTCATTAATTCTAAGCTTTTATGTCAATCTGGGGGGATGGGAGAAGAAAGTGGGAATATAAAGAGAAATGAAATATGATTGCAGCCTCTAAGAACTTGTAGTCTTGTAATAAAAATCATCATAACTCACACTTGCATGATGCCATCTAACGCCAAAGCACTTTACATAAATTATTTTATTTGATCTTTACAACAACCTTTTGAGGTAAAATGCAAACATCCTCATTCCCATTTTATAGACGAAAAAAGAAGGGACCAAATTGACTTGCTCAAATTCATATGAAACCCTGATCTCCTGAAACCAAATCCAGTGCTCTTTCCACTATTCCCCTGTTAGGAGATATAAAAGAGAAGGGATGTAATGAATCTGTCTTTTTAAGAGATGACCTTTTGTGGAAGGAAACAGTTTGCAAGTCCTGTATGTCAGTGAAGCTATTGTGAATGGAAATGAAGTAGAAATGCTTGTCATGTGACCAAATCAACAAGAAATTGGCTGGCAAGAAAGGTGTTCCATTGGCCTTGGGGAAAAGAAGACAAGTCAATGAGCAGAGTCCCAAGTGTTTTTAAGCATACTCTGCAAGGAGTTAACATTTTCCATTTGGAAGATTACAGTCTGAAAATACTTGTGTGTATGTGTGTGTGTGTGTGTGTGTGTGTGTGTGTGTATAATGCTTGCATATAAGTATATATGTGGGTATATGCATATATAAGCATATATATATACACATGTATAACATATTTTTAATTACAAAATATCTATTTATACAAAGAATATACAAAGAAACTATGGTACCTCAAATTCCAAGATCAAGTTGGTCCATACAACCAGCACCAATTTTTTGTCATTGTATGTACATATATATAAATATGTACACTTAAAAAGTATACTCACATATGTGAGTATGTATATAAATTTTGTATATATATATATATATATATATATATACTCACATATATGTGTGTATATATACACACCACACACATGCACACACACATAAAATGACAACAGAGAAAGCAACTTTGAAGTCTCCATATAAACACCATTGCTGGCTTTGGATCTCTGGAACCCACACTCCTGAAAACCATCTATTTTATTTTCAAATGGCATGCCCCCTGCCAAGAAGTTACATTTTTTCCCCTTCTTTAAATAAGCAGCAAGGGTAATGGCATGATGAACACATTTCATTTCTCCGACTCAGTTTTTTCCATCTTTAATACGGCCTCCAGCAGGCCAGATGGCACCAGTGCAATTGCTAGTAAGTCAATACATCTGGCGACATTCCTGAGATGACAAATCTGATGGATAGAACTCCAGCTCCTATACAAAGCCTCTTTTCAGAACATTTTCAGTGGGACTCGTCTGCTTGAAGCAAGACCTAATGTGTGAAAACAAAATAAAATTGAGCTCTTTCACCACTCTGTGCTAACATTTCATTTTCAATGTTTTTATTCGCATGACTTTCTCACTCCCCTGCTTCCCCACCCCAACCTGAAACCGATGAACACTTTCTGCTTGGAAGTCCATTTCATGGGCGCCATATATGGAGAACTGTTCAAAATAAGTTTCAATAAACATGTCAATATTTTATTCTAAAGAAAGCAATATAATTTGGGAAATTATCAACAAAGAACTTGTGAGAATAGGAAGAATTTTTTTGGTGGAGGAAGGGCTACCTGTCCCTCTCACCCTCCTCCTCATGGATCTTTCACCAATGGAGTTATAAGTTAGAGCTCCCAGGTGCCCTTCGGGCCCCAGGGGCACACTCATCTGTCAGCAAGTCACTACCATGACACTAACACAGATAGGGTTCTATAACCATGAAAATGAAAATCTGCTGAAGTCCATAGCTTTGCAAAGAACAAAAACCATGCTCCTCAAACCATCCGGACCAAAGTAACCAATACAACCAGCTCCATTTCATTGTCATCATCCTTAAACAAAAAAAGCTAAACATGACACAAAAACAGTCATGTCAAGATAACTTGAGTGGTCAATTGATCCTGCTATATTTGTCACCCCCTGCTTTTTCAAAAGTAAATGTACCCCAAATGACATAAGCCAGGAAACCTCCTTCATAAGAACATTAAGCTTATCATTTATACTAATGAAATATTCCTTTGTTTAATAGCATTTTCCAGCTTGATTATGTGATTTCATGGATAATGGGAATTCCAGATAAGGAAACTCCTTCTATCAATGCAAACTAATTCATGCTTGACCACTTTTAGTCTTGGGAGTTTCCTGGGGCCTACAGGGAACATGGGACTTGCCCAACGTCACAAAACCAGGATGTGTCATAGGTGGGACTTGAGTCTAGGGCTTCCTGACTAGCAGACCATTTCTCCTCTATTACTATATGCTGCCTACTTTATTGTTAATAATAACTATTATCATTATGAAAATAAAATTAATAAAATAATAGTTCATATTTTGCAGCTTTTTATATGAATTGTCCCATTCCAAGATGATTCTATTCTACAAGCATCTATTAGATACCTACTATGGTACATTTGATGCATTGAGCCTCTGGGGACACAAAGGCCTGTACCAAATCTTGAAGAAAGAGAAAAACTATGAAAAGTGAAATTTTATAAGTATTCTAGGTCTGGGGATGTGGTCTTCATGAATGGTTAGAAAGAACATGTTTATATCAGGGAAATAACTAATCTGAATGGAATAAAAAATGTATCAAGATAAGTAATGCAAATAAAATCATTAAAATGGGCTAGAATAAGAATGTAAAAAATTTTAAATTCCAGGTTAAGCTGCTTCGATTAGAACTTATAAAGAACTTTGGAAGCCATCTAACCCCATCATTTTATAAAAGAAGAGCATGAGGGCCAAAGTGACACTCCTCATTATAGTAAGAGCAACATCAACACTTGAACCCACATCCTTTGACTCCAAAGCCAGCCTCTTTTCTCTATACCATACTGCATACTGAAAACAATAGGAAGCAACTGAAGAATTTGAGCAGGAAAGGGATACTTTTAGATCTGGTCCTAAAAATAAGTGTTTGGGCAACTATATGGAAGATATATAGGAGAGAAGAGAGACTAGAGCCAGGAAAACAATAATAACAGCAAAAGTTTATGTAATGTGTTAACTTGTATAAAGTGCTTCCCATATACTATTTCATTTGATCCTCACCTCAACAATCTTGAGGTGCTATTATTATCTCCATTTTACAGATAAGGAAACTAAGTCCAAGAGGAATTGCCCAAGATCGCATAAGTAGTGTGTGGTAAAATTGGAATTCAAGCCTTCCTAACTCCAAATCCGATATTTTATTATGCCGCCTTCCTGACATCCAAGTATGAGGCTAATTCAATATTTTGGTTAACGGTGATGAAAGCCTTCACCACCATGGTTTCATTGTGAATGGAGACAGACTAACACACAAGTAATGGAGTTAGATTTGACAAGATTTATATAGCACTTGAAGGTTACCAAAGACCTTTACATATATTATCATATTCAATCCTTATAACAACCCTATGATATAGGTAATATAAATATTATTGCTGACATTTGATCTGGTGATCTGGTAGAGCTACCAAACTCCCTGTGCCTCTCTTAAGTTCTCAAAATATCTGGTTGCTACTAGCCCCTTGCTGCTACAGCTTAGTGGGTGGCGTCAATGTAGGGGGTACATCTTCATATCCCAATAAAATCTCATGGCTCATTACCCCATCTCACTGCCAATTCCATACCTGTACAGTTCCATTTAAGGTCATAAGTGAAAATTGTATAAGTGTTAGTAAACCAAATGGAAGATATGAAAAATAGAAAGGTTAATATCAATGTTTCCAGTACATGTATTCCCAGCCCATAATTCTTACAATCCTAGTATCAACCTGCCAACAGGGCAAAAGCTTGGAAGTTCCTTTCCCAACAATTTTCAGTCAGGAACAGCTTTAGCCCAGCACCCTTAGCTCCAGAAGGATTAACTTTATTTCAATGCTTTGGAGGAACTTAGTATACCCTGGGGTTTCTTTCCAAAGACTACATGGACTGAACAAACAAGATGATTCCAGAGTTGGTTTTAAGCTTATAGGTGTTCATATTTTTGTTGTCTAATATCCAGCTTTCCTCATCTTACTTGCAGTTAAATGAATTTAATTGAATTGATATCCTTTTAACATCCCTTTAAACATGGGTTTCCCTTCACTGGACATTAAAAAACTAGTTATTACTGTCCCGCCAATATTGCTATAGGAGAGGGGATTCTTAGACTGTTGCAAGCTAAAATGCCACTTTCTCCAATCTCTCTCTCCCTATTCAAATTTTTCTTCTTTAAAAAAAATATCCTACACTGGTCTTTTCTATTACTACCAAAGCAGGGCTCATCCCAGTCCCATATGGGAGGAATAATAGTATTAGGAAGTAAAGGAAACTGAGGTTCAGTTTATGAGTAACATGACCTGCCAAAGGCAACACAGCTAATGAGTATCAAAGAATCTTCAAATTCCAAGTCCTGTGCTTTTTTTCGTTACATCATATTTTATGCAGCTTCTAGGAGAAAAATTGCAAACATCTCCTCATCACCCTCCTCCTAAAATCCCAAGATATAGCACAAGGGAACAAACTGCTGCTGCATGTCAGTACTGTAAAGCCTCTCCTGGGGTCTGCTCTTTGATCTCCCCTTTGCCTTCCCCATGGCAAGCATCAGCTAGGGCTCTGGATCAGCTCTGGAAAGATCAGCACATTTCTAATTGACATTTGAGCTCAATATAAATGTGCTCCAAAAAGCTGTTAGGAATGTAAAAGGCAGGGTGCACGTTCTCAGTTTATAGCTTGTTCCTGCTTATGTGCTCAGATGCCGTTAGCTCTAATTTATGAACAGGCAATCAATCCACAGAGTTGAAAGGCAGGTTAAAAATTCCAGTCATGTGCAATCCATCGACTTCATTTAGTCTAAGAAGGCAACAGTAACCCAGAAATGTAGCCCACTGCTCACTATGGAAATGTGAGGTGTTCTGGGATCATTCAGTACCACCCACCCTATTAAGAAACTGAGAACTTAGGGGCACCAAGCTTTTAAAGATATATTTTTAAGACATCCAAAGGTGGATCACCAGAATGGTGAAGGGTCTGAAGATCACTTGATGATCCATTGAAGGAACTGGGAGGTCTTGACTTACTGAAGACAAACAGGAGTGTTGAATAAAATAATATTTTATGTGAAGAGTTTTGCAGCCTACAAAGAGCTATATAAATAGCACTTATTATTATGAAGTTTTTGAAGGACTATCACCTGAAAGAGGGATTAGATTTGTCCCCAGGGGCCAAAGTAGGAACAATTAATGAATGATACTTATGTATAAGTAAATTTCAGTTCAATGTAAAGAGCAAGTTCTCACAATTTAGATCATTCAAAAGTGAACTAGGTTTTTCAATAAGAGAGGTATTCCTTGAACATGGAGGTATTTAGGGAAATCATTGAATGAAGTAAGTCTAAGAAAAGCTTCTTAATCAGATATACTCTAGTGCCTTCCACAACCAAGACTCTGATAATCCTTCCAATTTCATTGAATAAAGAAATTTCAAAGAGAAATGCACCCAGACTCATCTTATCTAATCCCTTCTGGAAGCAATAATCTCTTCTACTGTACCCCACACCAGTGGTCATTCAGCCTCCACTTGATCCCAAAGAACGATCTCCATATCCAAATTAAAGACCAGAGCTCAAATCCAAATATGCCTTTTTGAGTAATCTTAAACAAGTCTTTTCCCTTCTTGGAGCCTCAGCTTTTCAACCTCTATAAAATGAGGAAGTAAATTCGGTGAAATTTGGAGCCATTTGGGGCTCTGGGTTCAATAATGCTAGTCTCCTTTATCTATTAATTCTCTCTTTCTTTTCATCCAATTAAGCATGCATTTAATCAAGCAAGCATTATTAAACACCAATATTTACCAAATATAGTGGTAGCACTGAGGAAACAGAAACAGAAATCAAACAATCCCTGTGCTCAAGGAGTTTGCTTTGATATGGGACAATAACATAAATGTATATTGGTGTACAGAGATCAGACAGGAAAATCAAACAAGGTAATTTCAGAGGGGAGGTGCTTATTGCTCCACTAAAAACAAAGTGGCAACAACCAACATTAGATGAGCATGGTCCCAACATTCAGGGAGCCTAATGTTTAGTCTTGTCTTACCAATCTCATTCCTTTTGGATTACTGAGGGTATTCCAAAGATCTTAGTGCAATTTTAAGCCATTAAACTTTAAAAGCCAGGGATACTTTGTGTTTTCTATTCCAAATGCTCTTCCATGTTCACAATACAAGTTATACATTATTGAACTCCTATCTGCACAATGTATGATTGTTCAACAACCATTTCATATTACTTATATCCTCCGTATCCAACTAAAATGTAATTTGAACAGTGTTATCTTCCTTTCTCATTCCCTTCTCTCTTTCTCAATCTCCTTCTCCCTGAGGTTAGTGATCTTGGTAAATACTAATAAACACTTATGAACGGAAGTGGAATTCATGCCAGGATTTCATCTTGCCAATATCACTCCTTGGTGCGGTAGAAAGAACAATGGAACTGGAGTCAGAAGACTTGGATATTTGTCCTTGATTCAACACTTATTTGCTATGTGGCCTTTGGAAAAGTTATTTAGCTTTTCTAAGCCTCAGTTTCCTAATCTGTAAAAATTGGAGTAATAATGCCATGCCAGTCTCACAAGGCTATTTTGAAGAAAGGCATTTGTGAATCATAAAGAAAATGAAATAATTATTAAATGAGCAAAATTAATTATTACTACTTTTTTGTTTTCTATCATTGTTCTTTTGACTCTTCTGGGATGAAAGGGTTAAACTCTTTGTGCAGTCCGGATTTATTTCATTAATCAAGCAATACTTCTGTCTTTGAAGTCAAACACTGGAAGAATTAACCAAAGTATGTGAGATATTTAATGTCTTAGCAATAAATGAAAAACATATTGAAAATCAGCAGCAACTGAGACATTATATCATGTGCCTAACAAAACATGAAATACAGTATAAAAATAAAAGCATATATTACATTTGGCAAGATGCTAGAATACCGTTTGTTAGAAAGCCCAATGAAAGAACTACAGTGCCTCATTTATGACACATGTTTCTTGCATGCATGTCACCCATTTTGCAAAAACAAAATGTAAATCATTTGTGTACATATATATGAACACATGAGCAAACACACATGGGCATATATACAGAGACACATGCACACGCATATATACATACATATTCATAGACATGCATATGTATACAGTTATTCATATTTCTGGACATACGCAGGTATATAAATATAGCACAGGAGATATTGGCTTTCTAATCTGTCCCACTAAAGCCTTTCCATCTCTCCCAATCAAAAGTACACATTACATTTTCTACATGATGAAGTTGCAATAGCCTGGAGTCAAGACAATCTTTTCTCCTCTTCTTCCTGCTCCTCCACTTCCCCCTCTTCCCTTTCCTCTTTGTCTTTCTCTTCTTCCTCTTCTTCTTCAAAGAGAAGAAGCTGATCACATTCATTAAATACCCATTGCTAGGCATAACTAGTCTGACAATTAGAATATCACTATATTTGAGCTTCCTAAAGTTCTTGACAATATCATTCTCTTCTGCTTCTCTGTCAGGAAGTTGAAAAGGAGACATTGAAGAATAATTGTCAAAGGATGCCATGATAATAATAAATTATGAGTAAATATATATATATGTATGTGTGTGTGTGTGTATAAAACCTTTGTATCAAATGCACAAGTTCCATGCTGTATATAGGATATATTTGTTTGCATTTAGTTTGTAATTCACTGAAAGGTTTTGCCTCTTTATATATCTCCACCACTTACATAGTGCCTGGAATATACTTGATATTATTGATAATAATATTATCAATTATTATTATCACTTGATAATATTGGAGATTTCCTCTCCTTTCCCTCCACTCTGATGATGACAAGACAGGTAAGTTCCTATCTAGGCTACTGCATACATCTCCCAAATCCTGATTCCCAATGTTTAATCTTGTTTCATGCTTCCCAAATTCAAAATTCCATCTCCTATCTCCAGGCATTCCTTCCGTTCACCCATGACTCTGATACTTGGAATATAACTTTTCCCAAACTCAGTTAATGAGAATCTCTGTCTTTGTTCAAGACCCAGTTGGGTGCCTCCTTTTAAAGGTTATCTTCCATTTAAAGGATATATTTCCTGTATGTATCTGTCTATATACCTGTTGTTTCACAATTATAATACAATGTTCTGAGGGCCTTTTATTCTCCCCATTTAGCCCTATTCTACAAGCCCTACCACTTGGTAAGGATTTAATAAATGCTTCATTGATTCAAGTCTTCCCTGATTTCCATTTGTTAGTATTCTCATCCTCCTCAAATTATCTTGTATTTATAAATCTGTATATTGCATTTTATTATTTCCTCCCTCTTAAATATCATTATGTTAACTACTTTCATCTTTCTATTCCCAGTTCCTAGCAGTAATACAATATAGTAAGTACTTAATACATATGTGTTGAACTGAATTGAACCAAATGATGTCTGGAAACATTCAATATTCTACATTGAAGACATGAATGCATCTTCCTTTTTTGTTGTGATGAACAAACTCAGGTGCCTTTCCATCACAATGCTTTGAAATTTCTTAACTGAAATTACCCAACTATTTCCTGAATTATGCTTTCTGTGAATCAGGTAAGTCTTGCAACATATTATAATCCCATGATACAAGTGTCTTGTAGGTTTTATGGAATCTCCTTTTGTTTCACTGTAATAATACAGTAACAATGTTAATAGTCTTTGGTTTTTATTTAGAAGTGGATTCAAATCCCTGCTCTACACTTTAATAAATAATGTGTAAATAATTGACTCTCGGCCTCAGTTTCTCCAACTGTAAGAAGAGAGGGTTCAACTTGCTGATCTATATGCCCCCTTCTAATTCTAAACATTTTTAGTTTACGTAAAAGTTCAAGGCTTTCTATACAAGATGACCATAGAGGGGGAAAACTCCTCCAATCTAATAGTAACAGGTACTGATGGCTTACACTAAGAGAGGCAACATGAAGTATATGCAGTTGTATATCTGTTTTTAGGGACTGAGTCAAGAATTCTGAAGATTTCTTCTTAGAGAGGACTCATTCCTTTGGAAAAGATTTTAGTCATCTCGTAATAGTCTTGTAACAACACATGTCTATTGATAAATCAAAGAGTTTTGGCACAATGGATGATTTTTTGGGCACGGGATACAACAGAATCCACACCTACAGATGCAGAGTAAGTTCAACACCAAGACAGCAAGAAATAGTATAGAGAACAAAAATTTTCAGCTTAGAATCAAAATGGTACAGTGTCCAGAACACAGTGATTGCACTTGAAGTCAGGAAGATTATAGTCTCAGACACTTACTAGTTACTTACTTAATCTGTTGCCTCAGTTTCCCCATCAATAGTGCCTCTTCAAAGGACTGTATATAAGTAACTTTGTAAATCTTAAAGCATTATATAAATGCTAGTTATTCTTATTATTACTAGTGGTAGCAGTAATAGAAGTTTTAATTCAAAAATTGAGAAGAATGAAAAAAACGTGTAGTCAAATAATTTTTAACTAGGTACAAAAGGCAAGAATACACATATTAACAGAGTCATACCAGTCATGTCCAGAAACACTCTATTAATTTTCCCAAAAGTAACTTGCTATTCAACTTAATCACATATTAAACTTTTTGTTTAAAAAATATAGATTACTGATATAATAAGTATAAAATATATTGTAGACATATATAAAAAGTATGCATTCTTTCATAGATTATATTAATCTAGCTGCGAAGACTATTGGTTTTTCTCATCTCCTCTCACCATTATTTCAGATGATTATATGATCTATAGTCATGACCATGCTAATCATGTCTAGGGTAGTAATGCCTATGATCTATCAAATATACGTTATGTTTTAAATATTTTATGTTTTAATTCAATCATCTAATAGGCCCTACTATGGTTTGATTCTTTGTTAAAAAAAAAAAAGTAAAATGAATTATGATGAATATGTTGATATTATTATAAATATATATAATTAGTGTTACCACAAGTTCTGACATATTCCAAAAAGTGGATCATGATCCAGAAAAACCATCTTTTGCTTTTTAGTTCACATCAGTGTGTTGTTGTTCTTCATTTCCAATGCCACGCTGGGCAGTTCTGTGCCAGTGTCTCCCATGACATACTAATAATCAATTCTAAAGTTCTTAAGGGAGAACTTGAGAGTGTCCTTGTATGGCTTTTTCTTGCCCTGTGTGAGTTCTCCACAAAACAATTATTTTAGCAAGCATACATTTGACCTTTGAATGATGTGGCCAGCCCAATGGAGTTGTGCTCCCTGCAGTAAAGTTGGAATGTTTGGCAGTTTAGTTCAAGAAAGGACCAAGTGTCTGGTATCTTATTCTGCCAAGTGATCTTCAGAATTTCCCTAAAACAATTCAAATGGAAGTGATTCGGTTTCCAGGCATGGTACGAGTATGCTATCCAGGTTTCACACACATACAGCAGTGAGGTTATCACAACAGCTCTGCAAACCTTCACTTTGGTAGTCAATTTAATATCTCTTTGCTCCCACATGTTCCTTTGAAGCCTCCCAAACACTGAGCTAGCTCTCACATTGTGTGTCTTAATCTCATTATCAACGTGGACACCCCTGGAAAATATACTGCCAAGGTAAGAGAACTTCCCTACCACATTCAAAATTTCACTATTTGCTATTCATGATTCCGCATATGGATGGTGTAAAATGACTGATAGAAGACCTGTTTTTCCTGGGTGTTAATTGTTAGGCTGTCTTTGATATTCCAAAAACAAGATTAGAAATGTTAAGAATTAGAATAAGAGTAGCTAATATTTATGCAGTACTTTAAGGTTCACAAAGCACTTTACAAATATTGTGGCACCTGGGTACTTGGTTTCAGAAGGCGCAAAGAGTGACAAAAAACGATAAGTACCAAGTGGATTTTTCCCATAAAGAGTACATCTCCAGTCTGCAGCCTATCTTCCCCAACTCAGTTCCCCAAAGGGGCTAGTGGAGCCTCCAGCCAGTTTTCTCCCTTCTTGACCCAACTCACTTTCTGAGAAGAACCATGACCTTTATACTCTCCCCCCACTTATATCCTTGGAGAGAAGAGGAAGTATGCAGGAGCTAGATGTAGAGGCAGAAGCTATGGTCCCATGCCCTCCACCCCCTAGGCCCCTGGTTACAACCTGAGGAATCCTGTGTTTTCCCCCACGATAGCTTTTGCCTGGACTCTTACCATTGCTGCTTGTGCTAACTGCAGTTGCTCCTACTCCTACTGCTTCTTCTCCTGCTACACATTCCAACTACTCCATGCTCCTTTCAGTACTAGTGTTTTAGGAACCAGGAGACCATATGATGAAACCACATAGTCCTATAGGAACTGCCCCAAACCTGCCAGCTGATGCACACAATCTCAGCATTGTGGGCTCCAACCTGACAATTCAGCACATCTCTACGTTTGCCAGTGAGGAGCTGTCCACAGCTGTTCACAATAGCAGCAGACTCTGGACAATATGCCTGGCTAACATCATATCCTTATTGCTCATCCAAGACAACAACCAAGGGCAATAAATACCAAGCTAAACATTTTTTTTCTAACAAAATGCATCAAATACTATTTCAAAGAAAAGAAGGGCCGAGGTATCACTGTTTTACCGCATATTATTCTCACTACAATCCTGGGTGGCCAGTGCTATTATTATTGCCTTTTTACAAATGAGGTAACTGAGGCAGACAACGATTAAATGATTTGCCCAGAATAGTATATAAAACAAGATTTAAACTCTAAGCTCAGTATTCTATCCACTATGCCTCCTAGTTGCATGTTTCCTGAGAATAAAAAGAGAGCAAAGAAGATTTTTATTCTAATCTACATGGGAAAAAAACACAAATAATTAGACTTATAGTCTATAAAAGGATGCACTATTTCCTTTTTTACTCCTAAATATTTTCTAATCAAGAAGCAAAGAAAAAGTTGATACACAATTTCTCAATAAAGGATTCAAAAAGTAGTGTGGTATAGGTACAATACATTTTAAAAACCTTATCAAAAATTTCATATATTGAGCTATTCGATATCAAATTTGAATGAAGAGAAACTACAGAAGTATTATGGCATGTAATCTCATGAATCAAAGCATTCATTATTCCAGGAACTGTTCTAGATATAGGAACTACAAGGAATACACTTTTTTTTGGTCTTCAAAGAGCTTGCATTCCTTTGAGAGAGATAACTGCATAAATAAGAATACAGACAATTAATATAAAGAAGATAAGCATAAACTAATTTAATACAAGATACAGTGGGCAGAAGACCCTTAATAGTTGGGAGACAGTGGACTGAGATATGTCCAAATATAAAAAGGGACATAATCAAAGCATGTTGGAAAGATTGCTTGACATTCCCCATGTCACTGGGAAGAATAGACTTGTTGAGTTCTATTCCTTCCAATCTTGGGTAGTCAAGAAATCTGTATGGATTATAGGATGGCCCAAAACTTGCAAAAAGAAAAGCAAGAAGAGAAAGGATTCCAGGTGTTCCTACTGCCCACTTGTCTTGTTCTGGAAACACCAACAATTTTGATAAAAATCTACATCTAAATTGTTCTAAAAATATTCTGAAAATAAGATTTTATAATGGCAAAGCATGTTTACCAATAGTCTCACATTGCTCCTGAGGAATTGCTTCCAAAGTGATTTAATTGTGGCCTTGTACAATGTGGCAAAACAAAAGACTGTAACTCCACTAAAAATTAGCAAAACAGCTGTAATAATTGTTATAATGACAATGGATCTCTATTCTGGCACTATATTTTGACAATGAAAAAACACAATATAACTGAATATTTTATGCTTGTTCAAAAACTATTAACAATTGATGTAATCCATTGGGGTCATTTAAATGACATTCTTGATATTCTTAAAATTAATTTTCTTTAAAAATTAAGAAAAATTTCCATTTTATGTCTTTCTACTGGTTATCCTCTATACTTAGAATGCTCTGCCTCCTTAACTCTTCCTCTTGGCTTCCTGGTTTCCTTTAAGACCCAGCTCAAGACTCACCTTCTTTAGGAGGCCTTTCCTTTCCCCCTTAACTAGCACTAGTGTTTTCACCTCTCAGATTGCCTTCCATGTTTTCAATATAAATCATGTATGAACCTAATTATTATCTCTCTTAAACCCCCCCATTAGAATGTCAATTCCAGAGGACAAAAACTATTTTTACCTTTCTTTGTATCCACATAGTGTCTGGTTCATACTATCACTTAATAAATATTCATCTTTTGACGAGTTAGAAGCTGAAACCACATTGCTTAGAAATGATGAATCTGTTACTACAGGTAGCACTTCAAACACTACTGCAGAGCCAGAGAGTGGTTTGATTTCCTCAAGGAATCAGACTGAGCATCCATGTTTCAGATCTTTTACAAATCTTTTCAGTTCTTTGCCTATTACAAACTATTCATCTGATAAAGCCTTTTTGAAATCAGGGCATGTTAAAACACACACACAACAACAATAACAACAACAAAAACAAATGCCTACAGTTCAATTCACTCATGATTTTGTACACTGCACAAGAATTAACTTTGTCAACTAATTATAATGATTTGACTGAGGAATTTAATTCCTTAACACCTGATGAGCAGCATCTCATTCTCCAGGACAAGAAGATTAAGGGAATTTACTCTCCTTTAGCCAATTCAGATTAACTCATTATCTGCCTAAAAATAAAGAATATCTAAATGGATTGTATCTTTGCATGCATCTGATCATTACAAAAAATATATATTTTATCTCATTTTAAAATTTAATGTTTATGTAAACTTTAATTTTAATTGTAAAATATTTTATTCTTTAGTATGATGAATAAAAGTAATGTCTTTTATGATTCAATTTTTTATAAATGGCTTCAAAAACAAAAACAAGAAAAAAATTCCATGAGGGTATCCACCCTAATGAAACATGCCTCACAAACCTATATATATGTAAGATATGCATCAGCTCAAAATCCCATACTTCTGAAGAAGGAAAAAACTATCCTCCTTCACCTCTCTCTCTTCCTTTCTTCCTTCTCCTCCTTCTCTTCCTCCTCTCCCGCCTCCTTGTTTGTCTCTCTCTGTCTCTCTCTCTGTATCTCTGTCTCTGTTTCTATGTCTCTCTCTGTCTATGTGTATGTGTGTGTGTCTGTCTCTGTGTCTATCAGTCTCTCTGTCTCTATCTCAGTCTGTCTCTTTGGGTCTGTCTGTCTGTCTCTCTCTTTCTCACACACACACACACTCATGTAACCTGTATATAATGTAACCATTTTTGGATGTAGTAAAGTGAAAAAACACTACTTTGAGATTAGAAGAACTTGGATTCAGATCTTGCTTCTTCCCTTTACTACTGTGTGACTTTGCTCCTTGCCCCTTCTCTACCTCTCAGAACTGTGGTGAGAGCCCAAGGAGACATTTGGCAAAGTATCTTAGATATTCCAAGGCAACACACATACAATTCTAGCAGGCCCTTGTTTTTAAAAAAGAAGTCACAGAAAGAGCCCTGAATTACAATTGAGCTAAAAGAGATTTTACAGGTAATCTAATATAATTTCATTTGTCAAATGAGGACGTAAGACGACCAGAGAAGGAAAATGATTTCCCTAGAGTTCTAGTCCTAGTTCAGTTGTGATTTGGTTTGAGTACTTGGACTTTCTGAACCTCAGTTTCCCCATCAATAAAATAAGAAGCATAAGACTTCCCACCTACATTATCATTTTTAAGGAAAAGTGTTTCTTAAATTAGAAAGTGCTTTAGAGAGGCAAATAATAAACTACTTTTGCTAGAAGAGAAAGGAGGTGATATGGACTCTTGGCCAGTCATGCAGTTGGAACTTTAAAAAAAAATCACTGATAAAAGTCTTAGAGGAAACTTACAATATTAGCCAGATTCAGCAACTTTAGTTGAAGTTGCCAACATAAATCTGTACACTTTGAATTATTAAACTATCTCATAGTAGAAACCATTTAGAAAAATTGAGCAGAAATTATGCATTTAATGTAAGGCTTGCCATTTTTTACATCAGAGTCCATTTATTTTAGTCATAAAGAAACTTTTAAGCAGTTGCACAATAGAACAGAATGTGTTGTATATCATTGCATGTAAAGTGACCGGAACGAAAGGAGAAGAAAATGATTAATGAGGTAAGTGGCTGGGAGAAATGGACAGTTTATGTGCCTCTTTCTATATTTTCTCATCTACACACATACACACACACACACACACAGACTCTTTCTCCTTTCTCCTCTCTCTCTCTCTCTCTCTCTCTCTCTCTCTCTCTCTCTCTCTCTCTCTCTCTCTCTCTCTCTCTCTCTCTCTCTTCCAAAATATAGCTTCAGAGACATGATAATTTTTTTCCTCCTAGATTATTAATTAAATTCTTCAGCAACATTTGTATAATGGAAATTTGGCACATGCATAGGGGGTGATAATATCTTAGATAGTCTACGCATGCACCAAACCCCCATTACATTTATAACCCTTCCAAACAATTTTAAAACTGACCAAAATTCATGTCTTTATGAAACTGTCAAAAGAATATGGACAATTAGTCAGCTGAACATAGCAGCAGCATGTATCCAACCAGCAATGCATTTCAAAAAATCATTTCGAGTCAGGACAAGTCCCTCCTGTGGAAAATCTCTAGAAAATAGGTTCCATGTCATCACCATACTGACAATCTTCAGCACAACAGAGAAGCCTTCCAAAAAAAATAGTCTACTTAATGATGACAACAGAAATATAGGGCTGTTAGGCTAACGTATTCTTTCTTAATGTAAAGAATCAATTATCATCATCTAACAATTTTTAAAAGTGGAATTTTCTTAACAATGAAATCCTAGACTCAGGCCCTGTGTTTTATCAGATCAAGGATCACAAATTCTGGATAGTTGATATACTGATTAAATATGATATTAGTGATCTCTGAGAGACTTAGGACACATTACTTAATTTTTCCCCAAAATTCTTTCTTGCCTGCCACCTGCCTTTAAAGCTGCCTGTCCTAATTTATTCCAAGCCTTAGGCCTAAAAGAAAGGTGAACCAAATAATAATAATGAAATATACACTACATTAGTCTCCAAAGGAAATGAGTTTTGAAAAACTCATACCCTACAGGCAGACTTACCTCTGTGTTCTGGGAATTTCAAAGGACAAAACAGAAAATTGGGAAAGATCAATATCATGACAACAGTGATCTGCAGCAGTTATAAATAAAGATGTCTTTCAAGGCCCATTAACCACTAATCACATTTTGGATCAAAACTAGTAGAGCAGCTCTCAGGCTGCTTGAAAGACTTTCTACCAGTCAGCCTTTTCCTGAACTCTAACACAGAGATGCCCTGAATCTATTTTATTTGCAGAAACTTCAGTCAGGTGTGTTTTTAAGGGGGAAGGCTTTGCAGGTGGTAGAGTATTTTGGGTAGGCTTTTTTTCCCCCTAAGGACACACCAGCATTTTTTTCTAAGTCTTCATAATAACATTAATCTTGGAAAGGAAAAAATTTTTAAATTAATATGGGAATAATAGAATTCCTGAAAAGAGTACCACGGCCAAGTTGTCATGGATTAGGAAACTTAATTGTGCCTCCTTGAGCCTTACCAGAGCTTCAGTACATAAGTAGATTCCAAACAGCAGGGCATGGAGCATTGATGTTGCCCTAATTGAGAAGGGCAATGACTGAGGGGGTTCACTTAAATCCTTAGGATGGACAAGGAGGAGGAATCCTGTCACTTGTGTTGTGGTGTCTCCTTCTCTATCTGTAGCCAGGAGAGAGACAAGCCTAAAAGTCTCTATCAGCAAATTTTGTAGTTTTAAACAATGTTCTAGGTACCTGTTTAGTTGGGGTGATGATTTGGAGATCCGAAAAGAAACACACTTCTCCCTCCAGAAGGAAGTTCACATTTTGGTTCTCAGAAAATATTTGGGTACCTGATCTCATGCAGGTAAGGGCTATCTCCCAAGATTAAGATTCACATCTTCTTATTCTGTGTACTTTTTCTCCATGTCTTTCCATACACAGAGGATTCTCCCAACATACTGCAGGTTTTTCTGTGTGCCTGCTTAGAAAAGAATTGGCAAATTTTGCCTTTTTTAAAAAGACTATTTCTAAGCTGAAATTTATTTCTAGCCCTTAACTTCTCAACCATTACTAAAATTAAATCACTTGCTAGCATATGAAATAAATCAGCCCCTAACTCTTCTTTAGTGATAAGAAAAGCATCATACAATTAGAGGATTTTGAGTTGGAAGGGACTAAGATATTATCTACCCCAACCCTCTTATTTTAGAGAGTTTATGTGGATTGTCGGGTCTTCTATGATCCCTTTCAGCAAAAATATTTCCTGACCTTGAAATTTATAATTCATCCTGAAATTGTCTCTATTTTAGTCTTATGGGAAAAAATTTTTCATAAAAAACAACATTTCTTTTAGAATGACTAACATGAATATAAAGGAGCTGAGATTTCATCAGTCTGGTCATTTTCTCCACCGGTGAATATCTCAATCCAGCCAGGCTTTCTCCTTCTTTATCAATACATTTACATAAATCTTCCCAAGTCTAACTAGTTACATTCACCCTTTCAGTTTTAAGAAGTACCCTTGGTGGGGGGAGGGGTTGCAGCATGTCTTTTCTAATGCCCTTGGGTCTTAGTACCCATTCCAGATATGTTTATACACACACACACACACACACACACACACACACACACACACACACACAGAGTTAGCTGCCATAAACTAGTACCTCATTTCAATTTCATAAATTAACGTCAATTAATTTTTACAAAGAATTGCAGGAATAAAAATACAAAATTTTTCCCTCCTAATCCCCAAGACTTGGAAAGCACTCTGGGCTTAGTCTCTGAGGACAGTGGATTCAGATTAGCACTGTCCACATCAAGCTGATATCCAAACATGAAATTGCTACCAGGTATATCCTGATTTCAGCCACCACTCCTCAATCTTTGGGGCATCAGTGTTGGGCTGGCTGCAAAACTTGGAGTGGATGTGACTTTTACACTCTCTGACTCTGGGAATCCCAGAGAGTTGCTTTCCAAACCTTTCAAAATTCATAGTATCACAGCCTCTGATTCCTTCCCCTAAAAGAAGATAATAAGCATTCAATTGAGCAAAGAACACGGGCCACATGTGAACGGAGAAAGTTTAAGACCCTTCCCTTTAGAGCATCATCTCTGACCAGACCCCATCAGCAAAGAGTTAAACCAAGAATAGAGATCTACTAAGACAGATAATTAAGAGAGGCTCATTAAGAGCTTTTGAAGGTGCCATCTAGTTCTGGTTCTGGAGCAATAGCCAATCCAAAAGGATTCTGTGTACCACATGACCATCAGAACAGAACTAGTTACACACAGAATATCTAACATGAGCCAATCTTTCCAATGTACTTCCATTATAGGTCATCACTACTCTCCTAGAAAAAAGGCTTGTGTGTCTCTTCTTGGGGTGGGGAGAGGAAAGGGTAGAAGAGAAGGAAATGGGCTTTTGCATTAGTGTCATTTGGTAAATGAGCCCATCCTTCTTTATGATCAATGAAGATATTTCTTCCTTTACTCAATGTGCTGAGAACCTTCCTCTAGTTCTTTTCATATTTTGTAGAAAACAATATAACATTCAATCCTTACTTTCACTACAAGACTGGACTAAGTCTTTTCCTTCTCATTGATAAGTCATAAATTGCAATATGTCACAGACTAAGTTTATCTGCTATAGTTTATTTTTTCCATTGCCAAAATCTTTATTCTTCAGAGATCTTAATGTTTTCTAAAGAGCTATATTGCATCACTGGAGGAATGTTGACTTTAAAAAGATGGTCTTTTTTTATGACAAGGAGAAATTTGGAACCCTTGAAATTCCTATGCAAGTTCCCAAATGCAATACAATTCATCCCTTCCTAGTGCTTAATTAGGGGCTCACTTTACTATTCATCTAAAGCATAAGTCCTAAACTACATAGATACAGACATAGACAATAGGACTAATTCAATACACTGTCCATACAAATGAATAACATGATCTAGGCAATGTGATTTTCTTCATTTTCTTGTTTTCTCTTTTTTTTTCTTTCTTTGATCTATAGTTTTTTTGTATGGTCTATATTTTGTGGCTATAAATTTCATTGAAAATGTCCAATAGTTTTCTGGGTCCCATTACAATCTGCACAATGCTATTTTTTCCAGCAGGAATCAAAACTGTCTATGAGCAACTCTTCTTCAATTCACCTCAGTAACTATTTACTGAATACATATTATGTACAAAGCACTATGCTAATCATTGAGAATATGCAGAGCAGATTAGAAACAATTCTGCCCTCAAGGAATTTACAGTTTACCAAAGGGACACAACACAGCTGCCAAAAGGTCTGTCATCTGAACTTTGTCCAGGATATATCCTCCATGATGACTTGAGAACTTGTGCCTATTCTATACCTTGCATATATGCTCTTTTTGATATTAATAGTCAGATTACTGGGGGGAAAATGTTTTCCTTGAAAGAGACATCTTATTGGAAGTGATAGCTTTAGCTGGATTTGTGTGTGTCTGTGTTTGTGTGTCCGTGTGTGTATGTGTGAGTGTGTGTGTGTGTGTGTGTGTTTTAGTGGCCCATTGGGGTGGGGTGGCTAGGATGCTAAAGCAGGGTAGTGCCTGATACAATTCACAGCCACCTTCAGTCTTTTTGGCATGTTAAAGTTACTGCTGTTCTGGGATAGAAACATATGCTCTGTGTTCCCCTCTGAGATATTTCCATTCTTTATTAACTATGCATTCTGCAGGATCGCCAAAAATTTTCCTACTTATGCAACTAACCAGATCATTCCTTTGAAAGGGCCTAGTTCCTATGATGTGTGAGGAAGCTTGTTCTATACCCAGGGGATCCCGCTCTCTGAACCTTATTACATAAAACACTTTGATGCACTTGTTCTGAAGGAAGAGTGGAACCTCAACAATGTGGAGATATTTGCAGCCTGCGCTTTTTATATCTATTTTAAGCAACATTTTTTGGTTCCTTTTTGTTTTATCTATGTTTTATGTGAGACAGAGAGAGAGAGAGAGAGAGAGAGAGAGAGAGAGAGAGAGAGAGAGAGAGAGAGAGAGAGAGAGAGAGAGAGAGAGAGAGAGAGAGAGAGAGAAGGAAGGAAGAAAGGAAGGAAAGAAGGAAGGAAGGAAGGAAGGAAGGAAGGAAGGAAGGAAGGAAGGAAGGAAGGAAGGAAGGAAGGAAGGAAGGAAGGAAGGAAGGAAGGAAGGAAGGAAGGAAGGAAGGAAGGAAGGAAGGAAGGAAGGAAGGAAGGAAGGAAGGAAGGAAGGAAGGATGGATGGATCAGGCACAAAAAAAAGAATAGAATTCCTGTTAACAGCATACAGTTTTGCAAATAGCACTTGGAATTATTGTGAATCGAGGAGTCATCTTGATTAATAAAATGGCTCTGGAAGCAGCTGGATTTGCTTTACTCCAAAATGGTTAAAGGTTTGACAACTGCATGGAAGTTTGGACTGTGAAGCAACTGCTTCTAAGCTGGGGTGAGACAGTCAGCCACCCAGAACACTGACCTGATTGGGGGATGGGATGTCAGATTGAAGCCAGGGACGACTGAATCTTATTAAAAAAAGGTTGTTCAGTAAGGAGACTGAAAGATCAAAGAGCTTCCTATCTCTCCAAACAGAGGCTCTCTGATCTTCTCTAACCTGGGTCTGTCTGCACTTGCAAAATGAAAGGCAAAAGACTGTGACCTAGATCACGGAGAACAGAATAAAATGTACATTTAATTGAAGCCAAAGTGTCTCTGAGTGGAGAGTTGATGGGTTTTTGTTTTGTTTTGTTTTTGAAGGGGGAAAGGCCATTTTTTTATGTGCATCAGTTATTTGGGTAATTGTTTCTGCTTCTGCCTCAGTTTGAGTGTGTGTATGTATACAGTTTTGGCAAACCCTTAAGTACATATTTTTTCTCTTCCTAGGAGGTCCTCAACTTGGAAGGAACATAAGAGGCTACCCACTCTAACCTCCCATTCCCAACTCTTTTCCCAATGAAGTGGTTCATTCACAATCTTCTAACACACCTGACCAAATAAAAGCCTTTCCAACAGGAGTCTGGAGGACTCTGTCATCCTCAGCCCTCCCCACCTCCCTCCCTTCTCCCACAGTATGTTGGTTCCTCAAATTCTGAAGTTCTCTGCAAGAGTACAATTAGTTCCCCTGTGATATCCATACCAGTCACTGAAATATTTCTTAGTCAAAAGCAGTTTCCAAACCCTACATTTCCTTCCAGGACAAATATTATAGCTATGAGATTCTAAGCTATAGTGCCAAGAGGGACTTTAACAACACCTAGTCTAACCCCCTCATTTTTCAAATGAGAAAATTGGGCAGGGAGGTTAAGGGTTTTGCTTCAAGTGGCAGGGACAGTTTGGTAGAGCTGGCCTTTGAACCTTTTACTAAATCCAACACTCTTAACATGAAACCATGTGAGGTCTCCTCTTCTTCCCCACTAGGGGACATTTTCCTTGGTCATTTTTTTTTCCCATAGGTTCAGAAAGTGAAGTGATTGCCTCCAGTTTCCTCTTCCCTAAATTGAGAGATTTAGCCTTGAAGGTTAGGATCCTATTCTTGTGGCTCCAGATCTCCTGAATACCAGGGAGGGAGTCTGACCGCAGGGCAAAGGTAAAAGATGGAAAAGGGGAAACAGAACTGCATGCTGGGACTGACTGCAGAAAAGGGAGAGAAACTTTGGCAGAAGAACAGTTGGAAATGACAAATGAGGTAAATGCTTGTGATATTGTTTGCCTGGTGGGAGGCTATTTTTTCAATAAAGTGGGAAACATTATCCACTGTATAGATACTATAAAAGGAGACTAAATAAACTGCAAAGAAAGAGAATAGAAAACTCCCAGCATTCTACCCCTCCCCCAGAAACCCCCCCAAATTCCAGAGCTCCCCATTCATATGCACCTGTTCACCTGCAATCCACCACCACCACACCTCTGTTTATCCAGGTATCCTTGTCACTCACTCCCTGAGGACAAATGGCCCCTTAGGAAGAACTGAATCCACAGTCCAGTTAAAAGCTAGTGGCCCCAGCTTTTTCTGGGTTGCAGTTTTTAAAGAGCTCTGCATTTGCAACCAAAACAGCCTTAAAAGGGCACTTCTGGACTGGAGCCAAAGCAAACCTTTCCCATTGCCTAGGTGTGGTTTGGGACTAGCACTCTACAGTCTGGAATAACAAAGAGTTACACAGAGCAGCCCAGCTCCCATAGCTTTTCCAGCCTCAACTGCAGTTCCTTCCCTCCTCCCCCCCTAAACTATGTACCTCTCTCCAACATGTAAATTCATAAGGGTTTTAATGCATAGGTTCACCCAGCCCAAGAAAAACACTCAAGAGTGGGTGTGCTGCCTCAAGATTACATTGTGCTTACAGATAAGCCCAAGGAGAAACAAAGAGTACTTTATATCCCACAGGGATGGTTGCTTTAGACATTCACTAGGTTTCGTATTAAAAGTCTCTGTGATTATTACTAGCTCATGTTCTATTAATGTAGTGAATTGCTATCGGAAGGCAACTGGATAGGAAATGATCTGCTGGAAGTAAACTCTTCAAAAATGAAAAGAAAACCAAAAGGAGTGAAAGTTCCTTGTTGTTGGGGGAGAGAAGAAGAAAAATACCATGTTTCTCAAGAAACTGAACAGTCATTTATATGTAAGCACTTTGAGGTACTGTCTTTTTTTGTCATTGTATTTCCCAGCATCAGCATAGTGCCTTGCACATAGTAGGTTCTTAGTAAGCTTTATTGAATTGCACACATGAAAACATGTGACTTGATGCATAAATACTCACCTCTTCTAGGAATTAGTTGCATAAACTTGGGGAAATCCTTTTACGTTGTTATGTCTCAGTTTTCGTATCAGAAATGAGGAGAGAAAATGACCTTTTAAACTCCCAAACTCTTTGCTTCTCTGTAGCTTCAGTAACTTCCATGATAACTAGAAGTCTATGTGAAGCAGAATGATTCTGGACAATGACCAAAACTGAAATGAAGAGTGAGTAAATGGTTCTTTTGAAAATGATCTCATAGAGAGCTGAGTATGAAATGTTGCATACACTGTCAGACTTGGTCATTGTTAAAAGGAAGAGTTTATCTGGTAAAGTTGGAGGTCTATCTGGAAATAACTATGTTGTAAAATTGATAAAACATTTTGGTAATAAGATTAAAAGGTCATTAAATATTCTGAAAATCTGTACAAAGTAAAGTAATCCAACTCTTACTCTCTTGGGTAAGAGTAAGGACATTTGGAAGGTTCCTGAAAATCTATTCATATATAACTTATAAGAAAGCCATAGGTCTGGCGGTCAAACTTATGTTTATGAACTGGGCAAAGAGTCACAGAACAGGCTAACCTTCCTTGGATATTTTTTCCCATAGATATTGAGAAGAAATGTGTTGAATAGAAAAGCTCATTGTACCCAGAGCCTGCAACAAGAAAGAAATAAAATAACTCCAGCTGATCCTGCAATTTGTATTGCCAAAAGTGACCCATCATCCCAGGTTGCTTTCCTATCAAGGCTGGTAAGGTTCAAAGAAGTGATTGAATTGAATAATAACTATTAAGTGTAGACAAATAAAAAATAGTGGGAATTATAGTGGAGGAGGAAGAAGAAGAGGAGAAGGAGGAGGAGAAGGAGAAGAAGGAGGAGGAGGAGGAGGAGGAGGAGGAGGAGGAGGAGGAGGAGGAGGAGGAGGAGGAGGAGGAGGAGAAGGAGGAGGAGGAGGATAGTGGTGGTAGTAGTAGCAGCAGCAGTATTTATATAATGCTAGGACAAGTGAGTGTCCAAGTGTTAATGACTCCCTCAGATGGGGACACATGAGTATGGTGATCCTACTAATAGTTTCATCTTATAAAGAGAAAAATGGGGCCCATAAAATTGACGTAACAACCAGGTACAAACAGATAGTAAGTAGTATAGCCAGGATTTATACCAAGGCCATCTTACTCTAGCCTTCTTCCATTATACAATGTTGTTATTTACTGCTTAGAATTATAAAATCTCAAAGTTAGAAGAAATTTTAAAAGTTACAGTATCATAATTTTAGAGCTAGAAAGGATTTTCAAAGTCTTTTAATCCATCTAAATACTCTGAAAATCTGTACAAACTAAAGTAATCCAAGAAGAACTCAATGAAGAAACTAATAGAAAGATAATTGGTTTGCCAAAAGTCACAGATTATGTGGGGCTGCAATTCAAACTCAAGTACTTGGAGATTAAATCCAGTTTTCTTTCTGGAGGACCATGCTACTCCTCCTTCTACTCTAATCCCTATTTCCAACATGAATTCGTTTGTGTACCTAAGACAATGGTCCTCCAACACACACAAAAAAAAAAACACTGCCTCATTGAATAGTTCCTTCTACCTATAAGCCCTTTTAAAGTTCCCAAAGTTCTATTAGCTTGACATTTTTTTTGTTCAAACTTTAAATAGGCCATTTAGGTAAAGAAAAAGCAACATAAAACCGAAAAGTCATAAATGGTATATAAGCACACATATAATGATAAATAATAATTGCATATATATCACATTAAGGTTTTCATGTAATATTTCATTTGATCCTCACAACTTTGGGAAATAGGTGCTATTCCATTCCTATTTTGTGGGTGAGAAAACTGAGACTGAGAGAGATTCAATTATTTCCCCAAGATCATGCCTTCAGAAAGTGATTAAGTTTGTAGACATTGAAGACATAGTTCTTTCCCTTAGATCATGTTGTATTACATATAGATATATTGAGAAGAGAGGAAACAATGAGAGGAAAAAGAGGAAAAAAAGGAGTTAAGGAAAAAAAAAAAAAAGTAGGTCAGAAGGAAACTCATGTGGTCCCATACTGAGAGAGAGGGAGAGAGAATGCTAAAGAAAATATGGGATGAGTCATTTGAAAATTCACTTTGGAAATACCTACCAAGATATACCCACAAGTCTAATAAATGTTTTTCCTTCCCACACCACCCCCATCCCATTTATGGGAGGTGAGGAGAGGAGAAGTTAAATAAGTACCTTGTTTTGTTTTTAGAGAAGTAGTATAGAATTTCATTGCCAGAAGAAAAACCCAATCTAAAGCATCTGAGATGTTTTTCATCAGAAATGTTAGGTTTTTTTTTTTGTTGTTTTTGTTTTTTTTTTTTTTTTTGTGAAGAGTAATAGACAGTAGGAAAAGATCAAGGTGAGTTTGATTAATGCAATTACCCTTCCAGCTAAATAGATCATCAACACCATGGGTGTAAGCATGAGGTTTCTAAAAGGCAAGGCAGAGCTGTGCAACTTGTTAAGTAAGTAAAAGATGGTGTCAAACATTGCTTTGGAGCAAGTCCTAAAGAATGAATCAATCCAAGCCACAAGAGCCAGGTCTAGACACATGATGCTTATGGTGATCCTATAGCAGAGGTGGAGAACATCCAGGCCATAGAAATCATTTGGACCGGCCCTGCCAAGGCAACTACAGTTGATGATGAGCTGAAAGCTAGGTATGAGAACCTCTTCCTGCTTGAGTTTTTAAGTTGATAATTTTGCATGATTTTGAATGATGTTATAAATCTCCAAATGGCCCTGAACAGAAAAAAGGTTCCCCATTCCTGACCTCTAGATATACTCCTCTCACTGTGCAAAACTGTTTTACCTGGTTGCAAAAAGCAAAATTGGGAACAAAAGTGACAAGTAACTAAATCCCAAATTTATGCTTGATATAAAGAAAAACGTCCTAGTCATCTGAGCTCTCCACAAGGAGTTATCTCAGTAGATCGTTATTTCTACTCGTTAGAAGTCTCCAAGGTAATATGGAAGGACACTTTTTCCAGAATGTTGTAGAAGACATTCTTCATCAGGTAGAGGTTGGCTTAGGTGGCCTCTGAAGCATCTTCCAATGAATAAATAAAGATATTTAAATCCTGGAATTAAGTGGGTGATTCTTGGTGTGAAAGAATTCAGGATTCAAGCTGTCCCAAATCAAGTAAAGTCATTTATTGAGATTTCGGCACTCAGAGGCCTAGACTACTTGAATAAATTAGCAGTCTAGCAAAGTTAGGGGCAATAATTGGGTTGGGAACCATAATAAGGATTCCATCATTCAGCACTTTGTACTAAGAGGACACAAATACAAAAGATGATAGATAGTCAGACAATGTTCATTACTTTACAGGGAGATAATACATCTCCTGCAGTAGTGATCAAGGAAGGTAGAGTTTATCTTGGTAAACTTCTGAGTGAGTTATTTGAAGATTTCAGTTTGAATACTCTCCCCCAAAAAAAGTATTGGAGCAGCTAATTGGTGCAGTAGATAGAGTACCAGCCCTGAAGTCAGGAGGACCTGAGTTCAAATGGACCTCAGACACTTAAAACTTCTTAGTTGTGTGACCCTGGTCAAGTCACTTAATCTCAATTGCCTCAGCAAAAAAAATATATATATACATATATATATATATATATATAGTATTTATAATCACTGAGATTGATGAGAGAGATAGCGATCAAGCACTTAAGTTTCTTTAAGTATTGACTGATAAGAATTTGAAAAAAACTACATCTACACATATTGCCAGATTCTTGTACTGTTTGATTTTCCTTGGTTTTTTTCCTAATAAAAGGAATAAAAAGATTTATTGTATTTTTAGCTAAATACCTTATGGTATTCTTACCAGTGTACAAAACAGAAATTAATGAAAATTCAGAAAAGTGAATGAGAAAGTCTGACACAAATAGAAATCAGAATGATTAATTTGGCACTTGTCATACATAAATAAAGCTTTTGTTTGGGCTTCAGAATTCCTCCTTTGAATCATCACAATGCATGTCACAGAACATCACAGAATATCATATTACAGCACAGATCTGCATATCAAAATCAGATTCAAAGATTCTTCCCAAGTAGCTTAAGAGCATCATGCCATAGGAACGAACAGACCTTTAGGGCTTAAAAAGGATGATCACTCAATTGAGAAAGGATCACTTGGGGCATTTTGCAGTTTTGCAACTTCAGATCTTCAGCAGCTTGAGAAACCTCCACACAGTTGAGCCTAAGTCTTGAATGGGTTCCTGCTGTACCACATTCCTCATGCAATGATGTTGGACGGCTAAATATGGCAAAAGCAGCTGAAGTCTGTGCTGAATGATCAGCCACATCAGTTCATTCCCTCAATGGCTGGGTCTGGTCTTGCCCTTTTATTTCTAATTCTTTATTATAAGGGTTGGCTCTCCAGACAAGGGAAGAGGAAGAGATATATTGGGAAATAAAGATGACATAAAAAATAGACATATCAGTAAAAATTAAAGAAAAATCAAAATCCCATTTACTAAGCACATTACCAGAAAAAGAAAACTAGTTCAAATCAATTTAATCCAACCAACATATATTAAAAGCCTAATGTGTGTACGGTGCTGTACTAATTGCTTGAGAAACAAAGACTAAACAAACAGGTACCTGCTCAGAGTCAGGGTACTAATTACCTAGGGGTGGGAGGAGGGCAAGGATCATAAAAAACGTTTTTTGTCAGAGTAGCCCCTGAGCTGGGCTTTGAGGGAAACCTATGAGGCAGTGTCAAGCAGGATACACATGGGAGGCATGGGCTACCATTTGTGAAAAGGTTAGAAATGGAATGTTTGCGTTCAGGGAACAACTAGGCAGTAGGCCAGCTTGATGTAAAGGAAGAATATATGAAATAAGACTCAAAAGCAAGGCTAATGCCAGCTGGGGGAAGTCTGTATTTAAATGCCAGGGTGAGGAGTTTGTAGTTTATCCTAAAGGCAATGGGGAGTTACTGAACTTTTAAATAGGGCAGGGAGAGCAGGATAGTGTGACCTGGCAAAAGCTATATTTTAGGAAATAACTGTTAGTTACATGAGAAAAAAATGAAAGGAAAACAGACAAGAAATTTTGTTGTTCAGTCATATCCGACTCTTCATAACACCATGGACCATAGCACATCAGGCCCTTTTATCTTCCACTATGTCCCAATGTCTGTTCAAGTTTATATTCATTGTTTCCATGACAATGTCTATCTATATCATTCTCTGCTTCTGTTTCAGTATATGACTTTCCAATGAACATTCTGGATTAATTTCTTTAAGTATTGACTGATATGCTCTCCTAGACTGTCAAAAGTCTTCAGTACTGCAATTCAAAAGCATCAACTCAGCTTTCCTTATAATCCAATTCTCATAGTCATACATTAATACTAGAAAAACCTTAATTTTGACTCTACAGACTTTTATCAGCAAGGTAAAGTCTCTCCTTTTTAATACTGTCCAGCTTTGTCATAGCTTTACTCCTGAAGAACAAGTATATTTTAATTTTTTTTGGCTGTAATCACCATTTACAGTGATTTTTGAGTTCAGGAATATAAAATATGACATTACTTCCAATTCTTCTCTTTCTAGTTACCAGGATCAAGTTATTATATTAGATGGGAAATGAGTGTAAACTGTGAGCATTCTGTTTTTTGTTTTTTGGGTTTTTTTTGTTTTTCTCCCCAGATTATTTTTACCTTCCGAATACAATTCTTCCTTTGAAACAACAACAACAACAAAATTCGGTTCTGCACATATATATTGTACCTAGGATATACTATAAGATATTTAATATGTATGGGAATGCCTACCATCTAGGGGAGGGGGTGGAGGGAAGGAGGGGAAAAAATTTGGAACAGAAGGGAGTACAAGGGATAATGTTGTAAAAAAAAAATACCTATGCATATGTACTGTCAAAAAGATGTTATAATTATAAAATTAATTAAAAAAAAATCACAAGAAAAAAAGTTATTATATTAGATTTTGTGATGTGAAGCTGCAAGCAAGCTTTTACATTCTCCTCTTTCATCCTTATCAAGAAGCTTCTTAATTCTTCACTTTATGCCATCAGAGTGGTATGTCTGAGATTGTAGGTATTTTTTCTGTCAACTTTAATTCCAGCTTTCGATTCATCTTGCCTGGCATTTCACATGACATATTCTACATACGTTAAGTAAATGACACTATAGAACTTTGTTATACTTCTTTTCCAATCTTAAGCCAAAGAATATTATATGTTTGATTCAGCTGTTGCTTTTTGACCCACATATAGGTTCCTCAGGGGACAAGTGAAATGATTTGCTATTTCTACGTCTTTGAGGACTTGCCATGTTTTGGTGTGATTTCTATGGCTTTAGTAGTCAATAAAGCAGAAGTGATATTTTTCTGAAATTCCCTTGCTTTCTCCATAACCCAACCAATAATGGCAATTTGACCTCTAGTTCCTCTGCCTCTTTGAAAACTAGTCTGCTCGAACCAGGAGATCATTACACACGTAACAACAAGACTATACTATAATTAATTCTGATAGACATGGCTCTCTTCAACACTGAGAGGATTCAAACCAGTTCCACTTGTTCAGTGATGAAGAGAGCCATCTACACCCAGAGAGAGAACAGTGGGAACTGAGTGTGGACCACAGCATAGCATTCTTACTCTTTCTGCTGTTATTTGCTTGCATTATGTTTTCTTTCTCAGTTTTTCTTTTTCTTTCTTCTTGATCTGATTTTTCTAGTATAACAAGATAACTGATAAATATATATGTGTATATTGGATCTAACATGTATTTCAACATATTTAACATATATTGGACTACCTGCCAACTGGGGGGGAAGAGGAGGAAGGAGGGAAAGAGGGGAAAATTTGCAACAAAAAGTTATGCAAGGGTCAATGTTGGAAAAATTACCCATGCATATGCTTTGTAAATTAATTTTTTAAAAAAAGAAAAGAAAACTAGTATGCTCTTCTGGCAATTTTCAGTTCATATATTGCTGATGTCTAGCTTGCAGAATCTTAAGTGTAATCTTTCTTGCATGTGAAATAAGCATAATTGTTCAATAATTGAATACTCCTTGGTATTGCCCTTCTTTAGGATTTGGACATAAATGGATCTTTTCCAATCCCAGAGAACCTTTTTGAAATTTTCCAAATTTGTTGGCATAGTGAGCACAACACTTTATATATATGTATATACACATACATATATATATATATACATATACATTTTTTTTTTTCTTTTCTGAGGCTGGGGTTAAGTGACTTGCCCAGGGTCACACAGCTAGGAAGTGTTAAGTATCTGAGATCAGATTTGAACTCTGGTCCTCCCAAATTCAAGGCTGGTGCTCTATCCACCATGCCACCTAGCTGCCCCATGAGCATAACACTTTAATGTCATCATCTTTTATGGTTTTAGAGAGTTCAGCAGAAATTCTGTCATTTTCCCTGGCCTTATTGTTAGTAATGTTTCCAAAGATTCACTTGATTTCATTCTCCACGATGTCTGGCTCTAGATTAGTAATCACACCATCTTGATTATCAGTAATGTTAAGGATATTTCTTGTATAGTACTTTTGTATATTCTTATCACTTCTTAATCTCTTCTGCTTCTGTTAAATCCCTACCTATCATTTTTGTCTTTTATCATGCCCATTTTTTTTCATGAAACATTCTCTTGATGTATCTAATAATCTTGAAGTAATCTCTTACCTTTCCCAATTTATTGCTTTCTTCTATTTGCATCTCTCTTAGGAAAACCTTGTTATCTCTCTTTGCTATTCTCTGGAATTCTGTGTTCATTTAAGTATGTCTTTCCCTTACTCTTTTCTCTTTTGCTTTCCTTCTTTCCTCGGTTTATTTGTAAAACCTCATCAGATAGCCATTTTGGTTTTTTGCTCTTCTTTTTCTTTGGAATGTTTTTTATTGCTATCACCTGGATAATATCATAAACCTCTGTCCATAGTTCTTCAAACACTCTATCAAATTGAATCCTTTACTCATTATTTCTACTTTATATTCATGAGGAACATTACTTAAGTCAAACCTAGATGGTCTAATAAGATTCCATTTGAATATTAATTTTTGGAATAAGAAGCTCATGATCTGAGCCACAGTTATCCCTATTTCTTCTCTTAACTGACTGTAATAGAGCTTTTCTTCCTTTGTATATGACCAGTCTAATTTTGATATTAACCATCTGGTGATGTCCAGCTGTAGAATCACCTTTTGAGTTATTGAAAAAAAGTGCTTGCTACAACGAGTGAATTGTCTTAACAAAACTCTATTAATCTCTTCCCTGATTCATTCTGTATGCTCCTGGGACAAACTTGTCTGTTATCCCAATTATTTTTTTTTTCCAATTCCTCATGATGAAGGTGACATGGTGGAGAGAAGGACAGTATTTCCACAAAATGTTGTAGGTCTTCACAGAACTGATCAACTTTGCTCTTTTCAGCATCGGTGGTTGGAGCATAGACTTCTATAACTGGAATGGTAAATGCTCTACCTTGGATTTGAACAGATATCATTCTGCTATTTTTTCAATTATACTTCTACACTGCTACTTTCCTTACCTTACTTATGAGAGCTTCTAAGAGATTATTGCTCACAGTAACATTATATATATATATATATATATATATATATATATATATATATATATATATATATATATATATATATATATATATATATATATTCACACTAACACATAACATGTTGGTATTTAAGCTTTCTATCTCCTGTTTGATCACATCCAGCTCATCTTGATTCATAGATCTTATGATCCAGGTTCTTATGCAAACTGATTTTTGCAGCATCAAATTTCCTTTTGTCACCAAGCATATCTGTAGATGGGTTTCTTTTCAGTTTTGACCCAATTAATCCATTAGTACTGGAACTACTTGTAGTTGTCCTCTGTTCTTCTCCAGTAGTGTGTTGGACACTTTCTGACCCGAGGCACTCATCTTCTGCTGCCATTTTATCATTTTAATATTATTCATGAGGTTTTCTTGGCAAAGACACTGAAGTGGTTTGCCATTCCTTCTCCAGTGGATCACCTTTTGTCAGAACTCTCCACTATGAATGTCCATCTTGGGCAACCCTGCACAGTATATAACTCATAATTTCTTCAACTTAGACAAGCCTTTCCACCAGAGAGGAAGGAGGGAGATCCATTAGCAGATTAATGCAATAATAGCTCAGCAGGGAAGTGATAAGAGTCTCAAATAGGCTAAAGAGTTTGCAGAAGTAGAAAGTAATAAATATGAGATGGGGCAGAAATGCTGGGGAATTGAGGTCTTGGCAACCCACTGGATTTTTAAGATAAGGAAAAGAAAGCAATCAAGGATGACTCATCCAGTCCTCCAACAAGCATTATTTAAGAATGAACTGTATTCCAGTTGCTTTGCAGGCACTTGAGACAAAAAGATAAATAACGTAGTCCCTTCCTTCAAAGAACGTATATTCTAATGTGGGGAAAGAACACAAACATAGATAAATAAATAGCACTACAACCATAGGAAGTAATACTAAATTGTAGTGGGAATAGAAAGAGATAAGAAGAGAATAAGCATTTATATAGTGTCTACCATGTACCAGGCACTGTGCTAAGTGTTGTGCCAATATTATTGCTTTACAAATATTATCTCATCAAGTTTGATAACAGCACAGGATCTGCCACATATTGGGTACTATATAAATGCTTATTTCCTTTATTGTAGGTCTAAATCTTTGATCTTATATCCCCTCAAGTCCCTTCCAGACCTAGATCTTTTGAAATAAAGTTGAAGTCCTTAAAAGGGAAACAAATTGTAATGTGACATTTCCCCTTTTAGGAAAGAAAACAGAGTTTTTTCCTGCTAATACTTTTGGGATTTTGTCTCTCTGGCTTTAATAATGAGCAACTACCTTTGTTTACTATTTGCATGTTTAATAAACAGACTTAAAAAAGGGAAACTCTTCTGCTTATGGGGTGGGAAGAGTTAAAGAAATTTCTCTTTTCTTCCCCCTTGGGACTTAAATGGTTAAACATGCCAAAATTTGGTCTTCTAGTATTTTTTTTCTTATACAATGAAAAGCATTTAAAATCCTAAAAAGAAGTCAAAAATTGCCCTTAAGTTTATCTTTACAATTTTAGCACTTCTCAACCAAAAAAGATTCAAAAGAGGAATAATCACAGATGTTCAGAAAGCTGCTTCTGTGTTTCATCCTCTGACCCAGAAGGTTCATTATTCAGGATAATACAGAATACAGTAGAATGGGAGGAGGGGAAGGATCAAAAGGAGGCAAAGGATAATATTCTAGCTATAGGTAATTCCTGGACACGGTTAATTAATAGAATATGCAACATGGAGCGCAATTATCTAAAATTTCCATTTAAATTGTTGATTCTCTGTACGTATATATTTGTATACATACATATATACATAAACATGCACATATACACAAATATAATTATAGACTAGATATAGATATACACATGTACTACAGAAAGTGTGTCTTTTAGTGCTAATCTAACATTGCCATAGAACATCAAAGAGCTTGTGAATATTTAATTTTATTAGTGGATTTGTGATCTCATGTATTTGGGAACTCTCTCATCCAGTGTAAAATCTCTTTCCACCAGGGTAGATCATGACCCATCCAAGATTTCTCAACCTGGGCAATTTTTGTCTGTATCTTTCCTCCCTCTACCACTTCCACATGAGATCTACTCAACTTGCTGGAGATCTTACTGTAGGATATAACATTCTTTCTACAGAGTAGCTGGGATGAATACAGGGAATCACATTAAGACATATGAATTGATGCAAAGTGAACTAAGCAGACTCTATCAAATAAAATATACAGTGATTAAAAATGTCAATGGAAAGGACAGCAAAACAATAAAAACTAAATGTTGGGAAAGTATGACAAAATTCAACCTTAAGTAATGGTATGGAAATGCTTCTATCTATTTATACACACCAAGACATTTCTCAAAAAGCTATTCAAAGAGCATTTAAAAGGTCTAAGGAGGAGTCTGATGAGCAGATTCATAGATGAGGATGATGATACTGGTGATGGTGATGATGATAATGATGATGACAACAACAATGACAATAATAATAGCAACATAATAATTACAAGGGGCAGCTACACAATGGATGGAGTTCTGGCCTTGGAATCAGAAGGACTCATCTTTGTGAGTTTAAATCTGGGCTCAGATACTTACCAGCTGTGTGATTCTGGCCATGTCATTTAACCCTGTTGGCCTCAATTCCTCATCTGTAAAATGAGCTGGAGAAGGAAATGGGAAATCACTCCAGTCTCTGTACCAAGAAAACCTCAAGTGGGGTCACAAAGAATCAGATATGACTGAAAAACTGAGCATCAGTCATAATTACAAGGACAATTGGGTAGTCCAATGGATAGAGTACTGAGCCTGTAGGAAGACCTGATTTCAAATTTGGCTCCTTACACTACCTATAACCCTAACTACCTATAACCCTGAGCAAATCATTTAATCCCTGATTGCCTCAGTTTACCTTCATCTGTGAAATGGAGTTAATAATAGTGCCTGCTTCCCAGGGTTGTTATAAGGATCACGTGAGATGATAATTTCAGAGTACCTGAAAAATAATAAGTGCTATATAAATGTTAGCTGTTAAATGATAATAAATATTATTACGAATAAAAATTAACTGGTAGAGATTGAATGTCTAGTGTACTGTACTATCTTCTGATTTTTTGAAAATCGCTAAGCCATAAAGTGGTAATAAAGGGAAATTTTATATCTTTAGAGGCTTATTTGAAGAAAATAGAGAAAGAAAAGATTAACGAATTGGGCCTGCAACTTAAAAAGCTAGAAAAAGACCAAATTAAAAACCCCCAACCAAAAATTAAACTGGAAATACAAAAATTAAAAGGAGAAATCAATAATATTGAAAGTAAAAAAACTATTGAATTAATAAATAAAACCAAGAGTTGGTTTTATGAAAAAGCTAATAAAATAGATAAACCTTTGGTAAATCTGATCAGAAAAAAGAAAGAGGAAAATCAAATTGTTAGTCTTACAAATGAAAAGGGGGATCTTTCCACCAATGAAGAGGAAATTAGAGAAATAATAAGGAGTTACTTTGCCCAACTTTATGCCAATAAATTTGATAACTTAAGTGAAATGGATGACTTCCTCCAAAAATATAGGCTTCCTAGATTAACAGAGGAGGAGATAAATTGCTTAAATAGTCCCATTTCAGAAAAAGAAATAGAACAAGCTATTAATCAACTCCCCAGGAAAAAATCCCCAGGACCAGATGGATTCACATGTGAATTCTACCAAACATTTAAAGAACAATTAGCCCCAATGCTATATAAACTATTCGAAAAAATAGGGGATGAAGGAGTCCTACAAAACTCTTTTTATGACACAGACATGGTACTGATACCTAAACCAGGTCGATCGAAAACTGAGAAAGAATGAATATTCTCCTTAATGAATATTGATGCTAAAATCTTAAATAAGATAGTAGCAAAAAGACTTCAGAAAATCATCCCCAGGATAATACACTATGATCAAGTAGGATTTATACCAGGAATGCAGTGCTGGTTTAATATTAGGAAAACTATTAGTATAATTGACCATATTAATAATCAAATTAATAAAAACCATATGATCATCTCAATAGATGCAGAAAAAGCATTTGACAAAATCCAACATCCATTCCTACTAAAAACTCTTGAGAGTATAGGAATAAATGGACTATTCCTTAGAATAATCAGGAGCATATATTTACGACCGTCAGCAAGCATAATATGCAATAGAAGTAAACTGCAACTTTTCCCAGTAAGATCAGGAGTGAAACAAGGTTGCCCACTATCACCATTACTATTCAATATAGTACTAGAAAAGCTAGCCTTGGCAATAAGAGCCGAGAAAGAGATTCAAGGAATTAGAGTAGGAAATGAGGAAATCAAACTATCACTCTTTGCAGATGACATGATGGTATACTTAGAGAACCCCAAAGACTCTGCTAAAAAGCTATTAGAAATAATTCAGAATTTTAGCAAAGTGGCAGAATACAAAATAAATCCACATAAATCCTCAGCATTTTTATACATCACCAACAAAATGAAACAGCAAGAGATACAAAGAGAAATTCCATTCCAAACAAATGTTGAGAGTATAAAGTATTTGGGAATCCATCTACCAAAGAATAGTCAGGAATTATATGAGAAAAATTACAAAACACTTGCCACAAAAATAAAGTCAGATTTAAATAATTGGAAAGACATTCTTGCTCTTGGATAGGCCGAGCGAATATAATAAAGATGACAATACTCCCCAAACTAATCTATTTATTTAGTGCTATACCAATCAGACTCCCAAGAAACTATTTTAATGACCTAGAAAAAATAACAACAAAATTCATATGGAAGAATAAAAGGTCGAGAATTGCAAGGGAACTAATGAAAAAAAACTCAGAGGAAGGTGGTCTAAGTGTACCTGATCTAAAGCTATATTATATAGCAGCAGTCACCAAAACCATTTGGTATTGGCTAAGAAATAGACCGGTAGATCAGTGGAACAGATTAGATACAAAGGACAAAAAAGGGTACATCTACAGCAATCTAATCTTTGACAAACCCAAAGATACCAACATTAGGGATAAAAATTCATTATTTGGAAAAAACTGTTGGGAAAACTGAAAATTAGTATGGCAGAAATTAGATATGGATCCACACTTAACACCATATACCAAGATAAGATCAAAATGGGTCCATGACTTAGGCATAACGAATGAGATCATAAATAGATTAGAGGAACAGAGAATAGTCTACCTCTCAGACCTGTGGAGGAGGAAGGAATTTATGACCAGAGGAGAACTAGAGATCCTTATTGATCACAAAATAGAAGATTTTGATTACATCAAACTAAAAAGTTTCTGTACAAACAATACTAATGCAAACAAGATTAGAAGGGAAGTAACAAATTGGGAAAATATTTTTAAAGTTAAAGGTTCTGACAAAGGTCTCATTTCCAAAATATATAGAGAACTGACCCTAATTTATAAGAAATCAAACCATTCTCCAATTGATAAATGGTCAAGGGATATGAACAGACAATTCTCAGATGATGAAATTGAAACTATATCCACTCATATGAAAGAGTGTTCCAAATCACTACTGATCAGAGAAATGCAAATTAAGACAACTCTGAGATACCACTACACACCTGTCAGATTGGCTAAGATGACAGGAACAAATAATGATGAATGTTGGAGGGGCTGTGGGAAAACTGGGACACTGATGCATTGTTGGTGGAGTTGTGAAAGAATCCAACCATTCTGGAGAGCAATTTGGAACTATGACCAAAAAGTTATCAAACTGTGCATACCCTTTGACCCAGCAGCGCTGCTATTGGGCTTATATCCCAAAGAAATACTAAAGAGCAGAAAGAGACATATATGTGCCAAAATGTTTGTGGCAGCTCTTTTTGTTGTAGCTAGAAACTGGAAGTTGAATGGATGCCCATCAATTGGAGAATGGTTGGGTAAATTATGGTATATGAAGGTTATGGAATATTATTGCTCTGTAAGAAATGATCAGCAGGAGGAATACAGAGAGGCTTGGAGAGACTTACATCAACTGATGCTGAGTGAAATGAGCAGAACCAGAAGATCACTGTACACTGCAACAACAATACTGTATGAGGATGTATTCTGATGGAAGTGGAAATCTTCAACATAAAGAAGATCCAACTCACTTCCAGTTGATCAATGATGGACAGAAACAACTACACCCAGAGAAGGAACACTGGGAAGTGAATGTAAATTGTTAGCACTACTGTCTATCTACCCAGGTTACTTATACCTTCGGAATCTAATACTTAATGTGCAACAAGAAAATGGGATTTACACACATATATTGTATCTAGGTTTTATTGTAACACATGTAAAATATATGGGATTGCCTGTCATCGGGGGGAGGGAATGGAGGGAGGGGGGGGATAATTTGGAAAAATGAATACAAGGGATAATATTATTTTAAAAATTACTTATGCATATATACTGTGAAAAAAAATTCTAAAGAAAAAAAAAGAAAAGAAAAAAAAAAAAAAGAAAAAAGAAAATCGCTAAGCCATGCATATGAAAACTCTATTAAGGGGATCCATCATAGCACCCCATTTTCCAGCTTCCCTAAATAACAAACTTTCTAGACAGAAAGATATTTTAAAGAACAAGAAAATACTTTACTGACACTAGAAACTCAAAATCAATTACAAGGTTGGCCCAAGCACAGTCATATAAATAAACTACGGAGATATTGCCAAGATGATTGATCAGATGGAAAATACAGCAGGGCCAGCATGAGAAAAGAGGAGCAGAAATCCAGCGTAACTAGAAAGCCCAAAATGATAGGCTCACATTCATAATCAATGAGTTTGTTCTGGCAGTAGATATGTTTAGGAAGCTGTTAAATCAAACCTTACAGACATGTCATTTACCTTACAGACTCTAGCTCCCTAGTAATGGGAAGGAAATGTGTGTGTGCAAGAAGGGAACTGTGTGTGTCTTTTCCTCAAATTTTTAATATCATTGGTAAAGGAGTCTCAAGTCCCCTGAAAACATATGGGAACGGAAAGGGCAATAAGAATGAGAAATGTTCCTGGAGCCAATCTTACTTTCATACTAGACCAAAGGCTGCATGATAAGAAATAACAGGAAGGTAGAGGCGATGTCATGGATCAGAGAAAGGATTAGAAATCTGCAGCTCTCACTCTCTTCTCCCTCATTGTTCTTAGCACTATTCAGAGACAAAAAGAGCTTATACCCCCCACTCTATCCTCTATTTCAGTTGCAGTTCCTCTTTAGCATTAATGCCCCAGCTGTGGACATATAGTCACTATGTCTATTTAAGTGCAAATTCTCAAAAGTGTCCTGACTTTAATTAGTAACTTCACTTTGATCTTGTCTGATAGAACGTTCCTGTGTCCTCTGCCTGTGATACTTGGTTTGCCAACTTGGTTAATCAAAATCCTTCTATCTTTCAATTAAGTTTTCACTAGCTGAGGCATTTAGGTGGCACAATGGACAAAGCACTGGCCCCCAAAGCAGGAGAATCCACATTCAAATCCAGCCTCAGACACTTATTACTCTGTGGCCCCAGCCTCCATTTGCCTCAGTTTCCCCAAATATAAAAAATGTAAAATGAGGTAAAATGTAAACTCTATCTCAGGGTGATCATGAGAATCAAATGAGATCATACTTGGAAAGCACTTCTCAGTGTCTGGAACATAGTAGGCATTATATAAATATTTATTCTCTTTCCCTTTCCTCTTCTATGTTACTCTGTGTTATAAGTTTGTACTGTACAGGAGACATGTGTTATGTGGTCACATGTAGGAATGTATATTCATTTGCGGAGTTAATCTCTGGATTGTACGTTCCTTCTGGAGAGAAACTCATTAATTCATCTTTATCTATAAATCCCATGGTAGGAAGAGTGAATAGTCCCTTGCAATACTTTAGCAGATTTTTAATTTCATTTATACATGTACTCCCTCCAAAGGTATGGATCACAATCCTAGGCAACTCCTATCCATTTCATACCTTAAATCTTCTATAGAAATACCCACCCTTCTCTCCAGTTTTCTTGACATTACATATATACCAATGGATATGTTAGGCAATCCAACCAAACCATATTTGTTAACCTTAACTATCACCTTTGCTCACCTTTGCCAGTCATATATCTGTTTCATGACATCCTTATACTACTTTTCTTGTTCAATATTTCAGTGCTTCAGAGATTATGGAATTATATGAATAATATTAGTAGATACGATTGATCAGTAAATTGAATGAATAAATGAAAATGGAGGCAATAGATTAAGAGCATCAGCTACCAGTTTTGCATCCCCTTAAAGTATGATTGCCATGATTCATTTCATAGCATCTGGTTTATGCTTTCCATGACCTTTCTTTTATAGGCATAAAAATATATTTGCTTATTAGAATTCTGTAAATACAAGTTCCATTCTCTAGATACTGTAAATGAATTGATATTGCCTGCTGGGAACTAGATACATGCATACATATATTTACATATAAATATATTAATAATTAAGGCCTTTCTTCCCTTCTTGGGGTCTGTGTGCATTGGAAGTTTATTGTTTCCCCTCCATCCTTAGAATCTGAGTTAGTATTCCCATGTAAAATAATGATGTGAAAAATCACAACTATCCTCGTTCTTAGCAAATAACCAATGACCATGCTCTTGGCACTGGCCAATCAGCAATAAACAAGCATTTATTAAGTACCTACTATGAGCCATTGGAATGAGAATCAATAAAAAGACAGTGACTGAAACAATCCCTACTGACAAAGGGTATACCATTTAATAGGGAAGACAATAAGCATACGTAAAAGTTTGTACATGATAAATATAAAAATGATAAATGCAAAGTAGTTAAAAGCAAATTAACTTGGGAAAGAAGATACTGGCATTTGGTAGAGGGGGAGAAGAATAGGGAAGAGAGGGTTTCTATGAAGCAGGAGTGAGGAGTGTGCATTCCAAGCATGGAAGACATTCAAAGACAGAGAGACAAGAAATGGAACATCATTCATGAGAAAGAAAGAAGCCCAACCTTGCTGGATGTTAGAAAGCAAAAAGGGCACATATTGGCCAGTGAGATTGGAACAATAGTATGTAGTCAGATCATAAGGACTTTAGAAGCCAAATGGGGGAGAAAAGTAAGCCACTGGACGTGATTAAATAGGGAGTCAGATCTACATTTTAAAAAAATCATTTTGGCAAGAATGTGTAAGATGGAATAAGTTGTTAAGAGACTTGCAACAAGGAGGTCAGGTACAAGTTGCACAGCTGTCCAAGTGAGAGATGACAAAGGCCTCAGCTAAGCTGGTAGCTATGCAGTAGAGAGAAGAGACCAACTCAAGTGAATGAAGATACACTAGCAAAATTTGACAACTGCCTGGCTAAGTGGGATGAGAGATACTGAAAAGTTGAGAATGTCAAAATTATGAACTTGAAAAACTAGAAGAATATCAGTGACTTTAACAATAACAAAAAATGAAATTCAAAAGAAGAGAGGATTTTGGAGGGAAAAGACAATTTAAGAGGTAGAATTTTCTGGATAAAATCATGTTCATATTAATTAAATAATATGATATCAAGTTTTAGTTGTTTGCTTTTATGCTGAAACTAACCAAAAATCTTTCTCTCCATTTTACCAATTCTAACATCATATATGTGCTTGTCTGAGCCTAGGACCCTTCACATTCCCCTTATTAGATTTAAGAAAATGAGAAAATGCTATATCTTTTTTTATCCTTCAACCAATGACTGTACTCAAAGACCCATAAAGCATAGATATGCAAGTAAATCACCCTCCTAAAATGCCTAAAGAAGTTTTAATATCCGTTAGCGATGGGACTTGCCCTATACAAAAAAGGAAATTTTAGAAAGAGCAGCCATACCACCAACCCAATCTTGAACAAAGATTCAAAGGGCTTCAGTAACTCTTTCTGTCTCCAAATAGCAATGAATATCATCTCTTTTTTAAGAGCTCTTTTGAACACAAAAGTCTTGTGTCTGTGCTTTCTCATTTTCCTTTCTTCAGTGTGAATGTTGGTTTATCACATAAGCACTCACATATGGGGGCATTTGCCACCAAATGTCAGAACTGAAATAGGTGGAAGAAATTGATCAAACCTCCTTATTTTAAAACTCTTCAGACTTACTGAGTCCTCATTCCAGCTAAGAAAGCAAAAGAGACTAATTTACTACCTAAACGTGAGAATCATTCTGACAAATTTTTATGGCACTGTGTTCCACAGATCCCTTCCATTTCTGCAAAGTGGCTCATGTGAGATAACCTCCACATCTCCCCATTTTGATGTCTGCCTGCTAAGTGATGCTATAACTAACCTTGTCCTTCACCTACGGTAAGAAGCTATAAGCCATTGATGCCTTGGAAACCTGCCACTTCATCCTGCTCCTAAGACCTATGTCAAATAGTCTTCTAAGCGTAGATGAAAAGCCACGCTCTGAACTGAGTCTTTTGGAGTCAGCCAGGGCTTTAGTGCTCAGCATACTAACCTGAATAGCACCACAACTACCTTTGTCTTGTCCCAAATGTTCTGGTCAAAAACTGCTACCAACACAAACTAGAGTTTAAAGCAGGAAGTCAAGGGGAAGCTGCCATCTTCTCATCCTTTTGGGGTTCTTTATCGCCTTGAACTATGGAAAACTAAAATTAGAATCAAAAGTTGGCAAGGCAGGAGCTACCTTGATAATTCTTGGTTCTTCTCTGTTAAGCCAGCTGCAGTCCAGCTGCAATCTTTCCCTTTGGCTATTCCCCAAATCTCCATTCCTACCTATGATCTCTTTTCATCAGCACCAATCATCCACCAGTTTCTTCCTTTATTTGTTCTTTGTTCTCTTCCTCTTTTCTCCTCCCCATTAGGTGACCAAGAAAGAAGACCACATGTCTAACATTTTCTAGAACACTGATTTTAAAAATGTTATCTTCCAAGTTAGGGGGAAAAATTCTTTGTTAGACTCTCCTGGGTTTTATTTTTTGACTTGGAAAACAGTCACCATGCCTATGAACTCCTTGTACTAATGAAACTAGAATCAAATAGGTAGTATAGTGTGTAGAATGATGGATTTGGATTTGCAAAGTCTTGAGTTCAAAACTTACTATGTGATGGTGAGCAAGTTACTTAATCTCTTTCTCAGCTCCTTCCTCTGCAAAATGAGGATAATAATAGCACCCACATCTCAGGATTATTGTGAGGATAACAAAATGAGATAACATGTACAAAGGACTTTTCAAACCAAATGCTATATAAATGTTTATTAAGATTATTATTATGAAGGAATGCAGAATCTCATATTTTGTTTTTCAGCTACTTACTTTTACAGTGAATTTAAAGGACTATGATAAGGAATAGCTTGACTATAATTTCCAGTGGTCAGTCAACAAAATATGGGTTAGACTGGGGGATGTCTGGAGAATGTCCAGAGAAAGGTGACTCACATGAGAAAGGACCTCAAAGCCATGACTTATGAGAAGTGATGGAAGAAGAAAATGAGGACATTTAACTTATAGGATAGAAGGCCTAGAAGGGCCAAGATAGATGACATCAATTGTTTAAAGGATTGTTACTTAGGAGGGGGTTTAAACAAGACCTGCTTCACCCCAGAGGGCAGAGGGTAAATCACTTCAGTTCCCTGGCCCTAAATTTTCACATCTATAAAAATGAGAGCTTAGACACAGTAACCTCTAAGGTTCCTTCTAATTCCACAGCCATGATCAACTGAATTAGGAATGATGGGTTAACATTGCAGAGAGGTAGATTTTAGCTCAAGGTAAGGAAAAATTTCCTAATAATCAGAGTCATCTAGAAGCAGAATGGGCTACCTTGGGAGCTAACAATTTTTCCTCTTTCAATATCTCCCAACCAAAACTATCTGACTATTTGTTATAAATTTCATAGAAGAAATTCTTATTTAGATATGGGTTGGACTCGATGATATATGAGTTTATCTTCAATTCTAAAATATAGTGTTTCTATCTCCTCTTTAATTCCTTATTAACTTACAATTGACCTTCCCTATCTAACAATACAACCTCATCTATCCCTAGCCCTGATTCTCTGGAAGAAGGGAGAAAAGTCAAACAAACAATAAACATTTATTAAGTTCATAGTAAGAGCCAGGCATTGTGCTAAATACTGGGAATTTAAAAAAAAAAAAAAAAAGCAAAAGTCAAGGAACTTACTTTCTAATGGGGGAGAGAACTTGTACGTGAATATAATCAAAGCAAGTGATATATAAGAGAAATGGGAACTAATTAACAAAATAAAGAATAGATATGATTTTTTTTTTAATTCTACTGAATTAGGAAAAAAAAGACTGGTTTAGAAAAAAAGAAAATGTGTGAGATGAGCAGACAAAGGAGTGCAGTTATTCCAAAAGTTCGACTTCATCTTTAAAATCAACTTCCTGATATTTGGTACCATCATTAAAGAAGGGCTTTAGAAAATTGTATGTATTGCATTGGTTTGCCCCAATGTCTTTTATTAGGGAACATAAACTAGATTTCAGTATCCTTAGTGCAGAGTTTCCTTTATCATTTTATTCTGAGGACACTAGTATTTTAACCTGAACACAAACTAAGTTTTATAATTGATTCACCAATTCAACAAGGAGCAAGATTCTCAGTCTAACACTAATATAGGGAATTAAGTCATACACAAGGTCTTTCAACTAAGAGCTCCTTTGAGAGGGTACACTGTGACACCACTTTCATTAGATCCATTTTGTAGAGACTATAATAAAACTGGATATTTAGGAGAATAGGACACTGCTGACAACTGTCACCTATCTCTATTTCCCAGTTTCTATCATTCTAAGATTTTATTAGACTCCCCAGATAGCTTTGACATAGAAAAGAAATGAGACCCAATAAAAGCTGAATAGTGAATTCTAATTTTACCTGTAAGTTGGGCTGAGTTACCTTCCAAGTAGTTAAACTCCGGGTAGGCTGTGCCTCAGGGGAAAGCATCAGTTTGAAGTAATTATATCCATATACCTTAGAGCAGGGGTAGAAAACTCATAGCCCCAGGGGCAGACCTGGCCTACTACTTAATTTTATGTGGCCCTTAGCTATTTCTAAATTTACAAACCTTTGACAGTTAACTTCTTTTAAATAGCAAGTTGAGAGAAAAGGAATCTCTTCTCCTTGTTACTTGGGAACAGGCATTGAAAATGGTGGTGAAATAACATTTTTACTGGCATGATTGCTACAGAATAATATTTTAATTTTGTACAAGTCCTTTAAGAGCCTAACTTCAGAGACACATCTGACTCTCTCAGTCAATTGCTTTATACAATAATAATAATAATAATTCTATTCTTCCTTGTACATGTAAGTCGTTGACATTTGTGAGGTTTGGGTTGGAGATTTATCCCAAGCTTGATTATCAGATATGATACTTGGGTAAATCTGTGAATTCAAAGATGTGGGCATCCCTCCACTCATGTGGACTGCAATCCTTCCGCATGCCTTTTTGTCTTTTATAATTTTGGTTCATGAGTTCCTAAAACTTGGATCATCATTTTAATCTTGGGAGGAAGGGCACCTTGTTGCAGTCAAGAATTTGCTAGATCTGAGGTTCAATCCTTCCTCAAATGCTGGCCTGTTATGTGACTCTGATCCAGTCAGAATCTTCCTGGACTTTAAATTTTTACAGATTAAGAAACTGTCAACAGAAGAGTTAAGGGATTTGCCAGAATTCAAACAGATGGAATATAGTGGCAGTCAAGATTGGGACTTATCTCTTATGTTCCAAAAGATCAAAGTTCTCTCAGAGAATTAATATTCACCTTGACTCTCCAAAAACTGTTCTTATTGATAAATCCATACCAAATGAAGAGAATGAAGAGGAGAAATTCCTGGACCAAGCAGGGGTGTAAGCCAAGGAGTAACAAGAAACAGAAGTATAAGAAGGAAAAATGCTGCTACTTTGAATTATATGAATTATATTCATATAATTTGGGATTTGGGAGAGGAGAACTGACTCTCTAAGAAAGAAGGAAGGGGGAAAAAATCATTTACATAACACCAACTGTTCTCATTCAATTCTTGCAACAACTTGAAAGTTGGGTACTGTTATTATCCCTGTTTTGCAGTTCAGGAAACTGAGGCAAACAGGGGTAAAATGACTTGCGCAGGCTCACACAACTAGAAAGTATCTGAATGCAGGTTTGAACTCATTTTTTTTTTCATGGTGCCATCTAGCTCTCTCAAATTTTAGCTCACTGGCAATCATGGAGATCATCTCAAAATGTGTTGCCTGAAGCTTTCCCAAACTGGGATTTTTTTCCACTTGCTAAGCTTCCAGGATAATATTATATTTTAGGAACTTTGTACAAGTGCTTGGAGAAGGTGGTGACTTAGTGGAGAAGGAAGAGTTGTTTTTTGTTTGTTTGTTTGTTTTAACAATTATAAGCTCAAGTATAAGTCCTTTTCATTTTGTATCAGTTCAATCAGTAGCAAAGAGAAACAACAAGGAAATAAAATCATCTAGAGAGAATTCTTCTGTTTACTCAATTAACATAATTTAAAAGGGTCAATTTTAAGCAAAAGATATTTTCTACAAAAAAATGGACTTTGTCAAAAAAAAAATGGATTTTGTCCTTGTCATTTTTACTTTATTGGAAAGTCTCTGTACTTACTGGATTACTGTTAAAGATTCTAGATGGTATGGCAAATAAAACCATTTCATCTTCTCTAACACTTCACTCCCTCTATCATCTCCATTCTCTTACTAATCTGAAATCTCTCCATATCTACTACTGTCTGCTTCCTTCTGCATATATATATATATATATATATATATATATATATATATATATATATATATATACACATATATATATATATATATATATATATATGTGTATATATATATATATGTATATATATATATATATATATATATATATATATATATATATATAGTCAAAAACCTCTCACTTGATCTGTCTATCCCTGCTAACTATCTTTCTATATTTTTATTCCCTTTCATAATTAAACTCCTGAAGAAGCCCATCTACAATTAGTGCTTCCTCTCTTTCCTCTCACTCTCACCTCTTTGCATTCTGGCTTGTAACCTCATCAATTAACTGAAATTGCTCTCTCCAAAGCTACTAATGATCTCTTAATTGCCAAATATAATGGCATTTTCTCAATCGCCATATTTGACTATGATTTGTGCAAAGCTCTTTGCAAACCTTAAAACACTATATAAATGTAAGTTATTATTCTTATATTTATTCACTAATATGATGATAACTTCATTCCTGAGTGTTCTACTATATACCTGCTGAATTCAAGCAGTGTTCATAGAGCAATTCAGGGGTAAGTTGGTAACTTTAATTTGGCTCTACAAGGGGAAAAAAAAAAATGCATGCTCATTTCCTCCCTCTCCCTATATCTAACCCTAACTCCACTTACTTTCCTTTCTTTCACTGTCTCCTTAACTCTCCACATTTGGACTTCATTCAATCAAAATTGCTCCTCTCAAAATTACTTAATGACTAACCTAAGTTGCCAAAGCAACTTTCTTAATTTTCATCCTCCTTGACCTCTCAGCAGCTATTGACACTGTCAATCACCCTCTTCTCTTTGATATTCTCTTCTCTCTAAATTTTGGTGACATTACTTTCTCCTGGTTCTCCTCTTCTCCTTCTCAGTCTCCTTTACTGCATTTTCATCCAGGTCATGTCGGCTCACCATGGGAACCCTTTAAACCTCTATCCAGGCCCTCTTCTCTTCCCCTTTATGTTGTTTTACTTGGTGAATCACATGGATTCAATTATCTCTATGCCAATAGTTCTATTTATCCAGCTTTAACCTCTTTCTTGAACCCCCATCTTAAATCTCCAACTACCTATAAAATATCTCTAACTGGATGTACAATATGCTTCTTTAAATGAACAGCTCATTATCTTTCCTTCCTAACCTTCCTCACTTCCTAACTTTCCTATTGCTATAAAAGTACCACCATCTTCACAGTCACTCAGGTTTACAGTCTAGCTTACAATACAGATCTATTCCTTCTAAAGTTGCTATCAAAGGCCAAATCAAATAATATAAAATTGAATACAGATAAATGAAAGATCCTACCTTGATCTCAGAAACTCAATTGCACAAGTACAAGAGAGGAAAGGGATTTTTAAAATAAGTGAACTGTCAACTCCATGTGAGTCAATTGTGTGATAAGGGCCAAGAATCTTTTCAATTTTGTACTGTTTTAAGAGTGGTAGTGTCTAGAATGAAGTATGTTATCGTACAACTGTAATTTTTCCTGGCCAGCCATCCTCTGGAGCACTATGTTCAGTTCTGAATACCAGATTTTAAGAAGAATATTGTTTAGCTTTTGTTTTCAGAGGTCCAATGATAGTACAAGGTGTCACTTATGGATTGAAGTTAGGCAAAGGTGTGCAAAGTCATCAGCCTCCCTGTCTCTTGCAAAGTCATGGAAGTCCTGTGAAAAGACAAAAGTCAAGATGACTAGCAATGAAGTTCTAAAGGCATCCATTGCATCTGCCTTAAATGCCTTCATGACTGTTGGAAGAAATTGTTCTCATCTACCCATTCTTCACACGCTTAAGATAGACAGCCCCCAACTCACAGATAGATTTGAGGCCTGTGAGCAGGATATTAGCCAGCTGAAGTGTGCTTGAAGAAGGGATATCAAGGAGATTTGTTGACTTAAAACCATGTCTTAGAAAGACCCATTGAAGCAGCTAAAAGCAGCTAAAAACTGAAAATGAAATTCCACAGGTATTACAAACTGTATTCACTTCCGTAGCTAAATAAAATAATCAGTATTTGAGTAAAAAACAAACTGAATGGGCTTTGAACTGGTGAAACCTAATGAAGAGAAGATTTTATGGAAAAGGTATCTTTGCACAGACACTTTGATAGGTATCTTTAATATTTCAAGGACCATATTCTGTGAAAGAGGAATTACAGTTGTTCTGATTAAAATCAGTGAGTGGAAGCTGTAACAAGACAGATTTCAGCTCTTAAACAACTTTCTAAAACGTAGTGTCACAAAATATAATCCATGTTTGTTTCTCATCCTTTACTCCTGGATAAATCTGGCTCCTGCTTGGTCCAGGAATCTTTGTGCTCTATCAATCTTCTTGATCTGCTGCTAGTTCCTCTATATCCTCTGTGGCGTTCAGGCAATAAGCTCTCAACACCACACCTCTATAATACCCATCCACTGGACCAATCTTTTCACTTAATTAACTGAACAAAAGAAGGAAGCAGTTGTCCAAGTTGTTTTGTTATCCTCTCAAAGTGGCCTTAATCACTCATACTCTTTGGACACCAAGAACTAGAAACCTTAATAGTCCTCCAATTCCGGCTTTTCTACAGTTACAATAAAACCTTCATGAATTCCAGAAAATTAAAGAAGCATGACCTTTACTTCTGAGAAATTGTGCTGGCTTCCTTTTATCAAGCTTTGTCTTCAAAATCCATCTCCCATTTCATCCATTAAGATACTTCCTAAACCTCCTCTCCCTACCCCCTCAAAAAAAAATGGATAATAAAACAAACTGGTCTTTATTGCAGTCTCTCTCTTCAGGCCCTGTTGAAATTACATTTTCCAGTCTATAGCAATCTTGTTGGGCCTGAGTTTACGCTTGTTACCAGAGTGCCAGGCTTGATCAGATTTCACTCTGTATTTTCATTTATGAGTTTACATGGACCCAAACCCTCAAAGGCTTTGTGCTGCAACTTAGGTCTTAGGTTTTGTTTTGTTTTTTTGTTTTTTTTGTGTTTTTTGTTTTTTTTTAAAGACCTAAAGAGAGAGAATCAAAAGGCAAATTCCCTATCTTGAAGAAGTTTTCAAATTGGGAAAATATTCAGTCTCCCTTTTTCAACATCAAGGACAGCAAATGAATTTAAAGTGGGTTCTTAAAGTTTGTCTCATTTCATTTCACAGCTTTCCCTAAGAACAGCAATAATGCAAAGTCATACCTTCCTCCTCCTGAGGGAAACATAGGCACCAAATAATAAATGAACTTTCTCCCACCTAAGCAGGAATCAGAAATAGGATTCAGTAGTCCCCTGAAGATCTTTGATGAGCATTTTACTGTTTTACTCCACCTGACCATGATGCTTTGCTAGCTATCACTTCCAATTCCACCTTTCCTGGGCTTTTGTGGCAATTGTTTTAACCTGGACTCGTATATAATTGCTTCCTAGGGAAAGGAAAAACTCCTCTAGGCCCTACTGTGATAATAGAACTGGCCTGTTACACAATTGTGAAATAGGTAAAGTTAAATTTATCCTGTGATATCAAATGGGCATTCCTCTTCCTACTTCTAGCATCTCCACAACTCCTGCCCATAGGTGCCTCTTCCTGTCAACTAGACAACAAGAAATGATTACAAAAGTACTAATCAGTATAGTTTTAAGACATTTTTACAGGGGTATTAGCATTTAAATAGCTAGATGTGCAGTGGATAGAGCTCCGGACTTGAATCAATGTTTGAATCCTGCCTCAGACACTTTGGATTTAATTTTGGATTTAACCCCATCGTGCCTCTGTTTCCTCCTCTGTAAAACAAAGATAGCATCTACCTCATAACATGTGAAGATCAAATTACTATCTATGTTCACAAAAAATATACATACAGATATCAGGCAATAACAATGGAGATAGATACACACAACTCTGCATGTATTATATATGTATGTATAGCCATATATGTATGTGTGAGTGCTTTGCAAACCTTAAAGTGCTATGCAAATGCTAGCAAGTCATTAAACAGATGATTAGTTATTGATGATTAAATACCTTCAACATAGAATACTCCCAAATGTGTACGTTTGGACATCATCTTTCTCCTGTTCTCTATTTCTGTAGAACAAACTACATGCTAGATCTCTCTCCCTGAGGGTCCCTGAAGCATTTCAAATTTAATGTCCCGAACTCAGAAGCACCATCCCTCATCTAAATATTTCCAGTTTTATTGAGAGTTCTACCTTCTTCTATCCACCTAGGTTCACAACTTTCAATTCATTTTTTTACTTGTTTCCTATTTCTCCTTTACCACATCCTATCAGTTGCCAAGTCTTAGAAATCTTCTCTCCGTAACTCCTTTTATATCTACTCCCTTCTCTCTACTCACTCAACTATCATCATAAATAAATCCCTCATTACCTCTCCTCTGAAATATAACAATAATTTTCTGATAAGTCATCTTTTCTCCAATATATCCTACAAATATCTATCAAACTGATCATACAAATTAGCACATGTTACCACCTTTCCCTCTCTTCCCCTCCTGGAGAAGAATTCAGGAATTCCAAAATGCCTTTAGAATAAAATACAATCTATACATCCTGAATCTTGAAATTCCACACAATCTGGTTATAATCTATCTTTCCTGTATTATTTCATCTTACTTCCTTTCATATCCACTCATTATTAATCAATCTTGAGAGTAAGCCATAGTCAGAATAAAGAAAAGAATAATGTTGAAGATTAGAAGTTAAATTGGAGCCAAAGCATTGGATGAATGGCCTCACATGAAACTAAGGAGTTTGGATTTCATGCTAGAATCAATAGGGAGTTACCAACGACATTTGAATGAGGTAGCAATATGGTTTGTTCTGCCTTAGGAAGATTGTTTTTGCAATTGAGGAAAGGACAGATCAGAGAAGAGACTAAAGACTAAAAGACCTATTATTAGCTTATTACAATAGTGTAGATAAGAGAAGAGGTAGACTTGGATTGTAGAAGATGTAGAAGATTGAGGGAGAGGGAAGAGCCAAAGATGATTACAAAATTGAACCTAATTAAGGAATTAATTTCAAATCTTCAAATCCCATCAGGAAGAAGGAAGATTTCTGAGCTCTCATTCCAACTAACTTCAGAGCAATCACAAAAGTCACAAAGAATACAGACCTGTGGAAAGCAAGGATCCTGGGGGTTTTCTAGTTTAATTATTTCCTTATCAATGTGATGAAAAATAAATTAAACAGTTTCATAGGATCGTAGAATTAATGTGAGAAAAAATCTTCAAGTTCATCAAGCCCATATCCTTCATTTTACAAATGAATTTCATTATTCAGTCTTTCAATTATGATTGACTCTTGATGACTCCATTTGGGGTTTTTTTGGCAGAGATATTGAAGTGGTTTGCCATTTCCTTCTTCAGTTCATTTTACACAGGGGAAAACAGAGATAAACAGTGACTTGTCCACAATCACAGATTATAAGTATCTGTAACCATAGTTGAACTCAGAAAGATGAGTCCTCATGATTTTAGGCCCAGCGTTCCATCCACCAAGCCACCTAACAGCCCTTTATAAATGAAGATGAAGGGTTAGGTAACTTGTTGAAGTCACACAGTAAGTGGAAGAGCTGCAATTTGGTTACCTATCTCCAAATCCAGAATTATTTCCTAGAATAGCAACTAGCAAGGAAAAAGAAAAGATCATATCTAACTCCTATATTGTATAGATCAAAACTGTGGGGAGGCAGGACAAAGACAACACTGGGAATTTGGAAGCATTCCCCAATTTGAGGAAGGTTGGAGCCCAGCTGGACATCTATCCTCTGTTCCCAGCCCACAACTCTTACCAAGCAGGTGTTCTGTGTTTTGTGCTTCATAACTATTTCTGAGGTCCCCTGGTATAAAATTCCTGCCTGGATACCATGGGGGGGGGGGGGGAGGGAGGGGAGTGTCGGTATCTGAACCAATAAATAAATGGATAAATGTGTGAAAAGACAGTCACAGTAAAGGGAGTAGGGAGAATTATCCTCCTCCCTGCCCTCCCTGAAGTGTTCCAATACGTTGCAAGAGGAATTGAAAGCTAGAGGAGGTTGGGAAACACTGATCTAATATATCCTCTACCTCCCACAGCTTACATCTAAACTATCCCAAGCACTGCTGGAAACTAAACTTTGAGTAAAATCCGATGTGGTCATTTGTCCCTTAACAACATCCAGGCCCATTTCTTCCACACTAAGATTTTGTGAATTTATTCCCTTCTTCAAATATCTTTTGAATGTCTGTATACCATGCTGGGTGGTGTGTGTGTGTGTGTGTGTTTGTGTGTGTGTGCATTTGTATTTTCTTCATGATGGTTGTGCTTCTGTACTTTTAGGGGTATATGCACATAAGCCAAGTCCAAAGCTGGGAATGAAGAACACATTAAAAGCAACATTTTGGCAGCTACCAGAGAGCAGTTTAGCACCATGATGTACCCGCCCAGCTCAATTTTTGCACCATCTGAGAAGTTAACTTCATAGCTGGGCAATGAGCATTGGTACAAACAACTGCAAAGATTATTTGGCACAATCATGTTGCTGAATAAATAGAAGAACATAATAAATAGATTGAACACTTTCAGCAATATTAAAAGTTAAAATCTCACAGCAAAAGAAAAATCTATAGTCCAGGACCCATTATTTTGCACATGCTCAACTTTTTTTTTTTTTTAGTACCTGTATTCTTCCATTCTGGCTGTTATTCTTGGAGCATCACCCTCCAAAGGGTTGAAATTAAGGATTATTCAGAGGACAATAGAGAAGTAGTGGGAACGAGCAGGTTTAGACATGCTATAAACAAAGAATAATAAAGATGAAGAGATATAAAATAATCAAAGAAATATATGAGGGGAAAAAAGCATGGTGGGGTCAAGTGGAGAGAGTACAGGATGACTGATGGACAGCTGCCATGCTTTTATGATAATACTTGTATGCCAAAAGAAAGCCAGCGGAAGCTTTTAGCCTATTGGGTAGAAAAAAACTAAGGAAAGAACCTAGAATTACACAGGATTGTTAAGCATAGATGGGCTATAATATGCATCCTTGGAGGGGACCCAATATTGATAGAGCCATAGATTCAGGAGACTATTTAAGCCCTCAATTTATAATTTACAAAGTCCTGTCACATACATGATTTCATTTGTCCTTCAAATATCTTCCAATAGAGACCAAAGATATATACTTGGTTTTATTTTATAGATGAAGAAACTATGCTGGAGAGATTAAGTTGAACTAGTCCAAGATCAAACAGCCAATATAAGATGTGGCTGAAACTAGAAACCAGTAGCTCAAAGTCCCCAACTCAAGTGTCCACCAATTTCAAAGCAAAGATTATAGACATGTGACACCACTCCCAACTTTTGGCTTTTTTTCTAAGAATAAATGTCCCATTGCCCACTGGGAGAATCTTCCCCTTTATACAATATCCTTTTATTTATCAAATGGTTTTCTGAAATACCCTATGCAAACCAAATCATTTGATTTTCTCTAAGCCACTGTTTTCTTAAATGTAAAATGGGAGGACTGAAAAAAATGTTCTCTGAAGTCTCTTCCAATGCAATTCAATTCTATTTCACGTGATATGCATTTTTAAAGCAGTTATTATAGGCTAGGCACTTTCCAAGTACTGGAATATAAAAACAAAAATGAAAATAGATCCTATCCTCAATAAGAACCTAGTGGTTTGGTTTTATTCATGACATTGATGAGTAAACAATTAGCATAGAAAACCTTCATGATCCCTGTTTTCCCCCAGGTCTATGTTCTTTGTGACTTTTGTGATTGTTCTGAAGATAGTTAGAATGAGAGCTCAGAAACCTTCCTTCTTCCTGGTGGGAATTTTAGAGGAAATAGGGAACAACTAAAGTATTGTGAGAATGAGAATGACATTGTCCAAACTGTACTTTAATATCAAGATGGCAGCCCTTTAGAGGATGGATTGGAAAGAGAAGAGACCAGAAGCAGTGACTCCTTAGAGAAGTCTACTGAAATAGTTCTGGTTAAAAGTGATGAAGGTTTGAAGCAGTCTTGGGTCCGTGAGAAGATTGAAGGGAAGAGATAAGAAAAAAGATTGTGAAATGAGAATCAACAGGATTTGGCTACTGGCTACAGCAGGATGAGGTAAAAAGAAAGGTCAAGAATAACTTTGTGGTGGTGATTGGCAGGATGGTAGGCAGGCATAGGGGAGTTATGGGGAGAGGTGAGTTTGAGAAGGAAGAAAATGAGTTATTTTTTGGACATACTAAGTTTGAGGTAAATATGTAGTACTTCCTGAATGACCTTAGGCAAGTGATGAGACAGCTAGGTGGAGTGGGTGGAGCACCAGAACCACCTTAGACCTTTACTGTATTACCCTAAGCAAGTCACCAATCTCTATTCATATGGGCAATTAGGTGATACTTTGGATAAAGTGCTAGTCCTGGGGTCAGGAAAACTCATCTTCTTTAGTTCTAGCTGTGTATTCCTGGGCAAGTCACTTAACCTCATTTGCCTCAGTTTCTTTTATCTATAAAATGAACTGGAGAAGGAAATAGCAAACCACCC